>NC_053035.3:149491821-149590719 GCF_002575655.3 Aegilops tauschii subsp. strangulata | reverse complement strand
TCTTCTTCTCCTTCTTCTTCTCCTTCTTCTTCTTCTTCTTCTTCTTCTTCTTCTTCTTCTTCTTCTTCTTCTTCTTCTTCTTCTTCTTCTTCTTCTTCTTCTTCTTCTTCTTCTTCTTCTTCTTCTTCTTCTTCTTCTTCTTCTTCTTCTTCTTCTTCTTCTTCTTCTTCTTCTTCTTCTTCTTCTTCTTCTTCTTCTTCTTCTTCAGAAAACACTCCTTTTTGTCTGAGCTTTCTTCAATTGCCTGGCCTTCTCAAACTTCCATTTTTCTTTGCCAATAAAGGTCGTCAACATATGACTTTGGCCAAGTGTGAGATGGAAATCAGGCATAGCAGTGTTAGGGTCCTTGTGCCAGAGGTCTATGAAGTCAAGGATCAACTTGAGATCCAGCAAAAGAGGCACATTACTGCCTTTGGCTCTAATGGCACTTTGTTGTCTGTCTTTGAAGATTTCAGCTAATTCTTCATCATCAGCTTCGTCTTCACTAGACGGTACTTGAAAGGCGACCTGCTTCTTGTGAGGACTTGGCCTTGTGCCTCGTCCAGCAGTGGACTTTTTCTTTAGCAAGGTTGGGCCTATTGAGGACTGAGGAGGAGCTGAAGAACTTGCAGATGCTCCTGAAGCAATTGGTATTCCAGTGGCCCTTTGGCAAGAGGCGAGATGCATAGGTGCCGAGGACTTTGCAGCAGTTGCTGAGGATTTAGCTGTGGGGACTGGAGCTGATTTTGAGGCAGAAGCTTGAGGAACATGCTGTGAGGGCTTTGAAGAGCTTGGCCGCGAGGGCACAACAGCTGAGGAACTGGGCTTGTGAGCAGGCTTCTTTGGCATAGCCTTCTTAGGCTTGCTTGCAGAGGCCTCAGTAGCGGCAGCATCAGAATCTTCATTGAATTTCTTCACTGCTTCTTTGGCCATTTTGGCCAACTTGGCTTGCCGCTTGGCCCATTCTTTTGGAAAGTCCTCACCACGCTTGATGCTAGTGGGATGAGCTTCTTGGGCTGGTGCCAATGGAGGTCTTGGGCATGGAGGGTGTACGACGAATTTCTTCATGTACTTGGGAGTTACATATCTGTACTCCCTCCATTCTCATGCCCATCTCCTCTCTATCCTCTGAATGCGCACATTGCGCTCATTCTTCGTCTCCTTGCCATGAATTGCTTCATCAGGAGTGCAATACCCTGTATAGATATCATCAGGGATTTCGAAAGCAGTATTCACTTCTGATCTCTTGCCTCCCTTCCGAGGTCTTTTGCCATCAGCCATTTTCTTCAGTTGAGGATTTTGAACAATTGAATTCACTAACGAGGTATGCAATTTGTCTTCGAGGAACACTGCAAATGATTTAAGTTGATGAGAACCTAGAGATTCAGTAGCGGACATGTGTACATGTGAACAGAGTATAGGTGCGAAGAATTTGGAGAGGTCATATGCGTTCTCAGAAGTTTTTCAAAAGAATCAAGTTTGAGGAATTTGACCAGGGTTATCTTGAGGAATTTCACTAAGCGGTCTTTGACTTGGGTTCAAGAGTTGTATAGATTGAAAATCCACACAATTGAGGAATCTTGAGGAAAAACGTTGCTTAGAGAAACAAATCAAGAACAGATGCAAGTGTGGTGTTTAAGAGTGTGGAAGTTGAAGAATAAACACCCTTTGAACATATGCGAGTTTTAATATTGTGGAAATCATCAGACTCAACAAGGGCACTAAAAATAGATTTTATTTACCCTTGACGAAGAACACGACGAACTGGGAGTTGAAGTTGATAAGTTCGTCTGTTCAGATCTTCCACGCCCTAACTTGGCGGCGGAAGACAGCTACGGCGGCGGCGGAGTGAAGATATCCGCAGCCGGCGCGAGTACGACGGCGACGAGGTCGAGGCAGTTAAGTTCTTCGTCACCGGCGACGATGGAAGGTAGCGGCGACGCTAGGTCAGAGAGCTCGAGCAAGGGGAGTGAGGTCGAGCGGGGTAAATGAGGTGTGAGGAGGGTGAGGGGTGTTTATAGCCGAGGTGAAAAACCGTTCATCCGAGGAAAATGGACGAACGTGCCCCTGACCCTTCTCATCCTAGCGACATGTGTCACCCATGTACTGTGAAGTGGAGATCCTGTTTGATCATGGATGAATAGAATAATCTCATCGTGTTTGAGCAGCAAAAGCCTAAAATTGAGATATGGACACATTGAATATTTTGAACGGGTTTCAAATATAACGCACATGAAGAATTTGTGAACAGACTGGGTTGAGTTAAGCATAGAGGGGGAAGGGTCCGATCACATTCACTTAGCAGAAACATCAACTTGAAGAAATAGCAATAAGTGAATGCTGTAGAGGACTGAAAACTCAAATATATATATATATATATATATATATATATATATATATATATATATATATATATATATAAAATCAATGAAGAACACAGTCGGAAAAGAGTGAAGACTTGCAAAGTTGAAGAATTTGAACAACTAAGGAATTTCAAAAACTAAAGAAAAACTCAAATTGAAGATTTTCAACTTTTGTTGGTGGCGTGACCCACCGTATAAGAATGATGATTTCAGACGCCGCGTACAATTGTCGTAGGGCTCTGAGAATTAAATTGTTCGTTAATTTCTTCACACCTAGAGGGTTAGTCTTCATTGGTCGAAGAAAAACGTTACTTCGTGTGTTGCACATCTAAGTCATCAATTTCGCGTAAGTGTTAGGATGTGTGTCTGTCAGCGTCCTGGGAACGGGGGTACCCAGACTTGCCTGCCCGCGGCCCAGGGCGTGGCTCCACCAACAGCCTGGTACAGCCCACCTTCAGTAGCAACCACTCAAGACCCTCGCGAGGCGGACGGCACCAAGACCTCCTCAGGGGCGGCCCCGCTAGGCTAGCTCCTGAGGAGCCGGGATATCTATGCAAGGGGCACCTTGCGCGGTTCACGTGATGTGAGCCATGACGACCAAGGCCAGGCGGGCGCCAGTGGGTGCAGGGTACCACTTTCCTCTTTGGTGCTAAAGGGGCAAGCGCAGGCGAGGAGTCCCGAGGCATCAGGAAAAGGTTTCCATATCAGTGCAACAAGACCAAGACCAGCAGGACAGTAGGACGGAGGTCACCGCGGAGCCCACGGCGGCGTCACCACCAGAGCCTTTGGCAGGAGAGGACCACCTTTTGTCAGGATAGCTTGTACTAGTTGTCTCCCTTCAAAATTGGCCGTTGTGGGATCCCTTCCCACCTATCATTTGGGAAGAGGATCAGGGCCTCTATAAATAGGACTAGTGCTACCTCTTGAGCACTGCGTTGGTTTTCCCTTGAAGAGCAAAGGGTGATGCAGCAAAGTAGTGTAAGTATTTCCCTTAGTTTTTGAGAACCAAGGTATCAATCCAGTAGGAGGCCACGCACGAGTCCCTCGCACCTACACAAACAAATAAATCCTCGCAACCAATGCGATAAGGGGTTGTCAATCCCATCACGGTCACTTACGAGAGTGAGATCTGATAGATATGATAAGATAATATTTTTGGTATTTTTATGATAAAGATGCAAAGTAAAGAAAGTAAAATAAAAACGGCGCCAGAAATAGCTTGTTGTCGGGAGATTAATATGATGGAAAATAGACCCGGGGGCCATAAGTTTCACTAGTGGCTTCTCTCAGGAGCATAAGTATTTACGGTGGGTGAACAAATTACTGTTGAGCAATTGACAGAATTGAGCATAGTTATGAGAATATCTAGGTATGATCATGTATATAGGCATCACGTCCGAGACAAGTAGACCGACTCCTGCCTGCATCTACTACTATTACTCCACACATTGACCGCTATCCAGCATGCATCTAGAGTATTAAGTTCATAAGAACAGAGTAACGGTTTAAGCAAGATGACATGATGTAGAGGGATAAACTCATGCAATATGATATAAACCCCATCTTGTTATCCTCGATGGCAACAATACAATACGTGCCTTGCTGCCCCTATTGTCACTGGGAAAGGACACCGCAAGATTGAACCCAAAGCTAAGCACTTCTCCCATTGCAAGAAAGATCAATCTAGTAGGCCAAACCAAACTGGTAATTCGAAGAGACTTGCAAAGATAACCAATCATACATAAAAGAATTCAGAGAAGATTCAAATATTGTTCATAGATAAACTTGATTATAAACCCACAATTCATCGATCTCAACAAACACACCGCAAAAGAAGATTACATCGAATAGATCTCCACGAGAGAAGGGGAGAACATTGTATTGAGATCCAAAAAGAGAGAAGAAACCATCTACCTAATAACTATGGACCCGAAGGTCTGAGGTAAACTACTCACACTTCATCGGAGAGGCTATGGTGTTGATGTAGAAGCCCTCCGTGATCGATGCCCCCTCCAACGGAACTTCGGAACAGGCACCAAGATGGGATCTCACGGGTACAAAAGGTTGCGGCGGTGGAATTAGGTTTTTGGCTCCGTATCTGGTAGTTTGGGGGTACGTAGGTATATATAGGAGGAAGGAGTACGTGGGTGGAGCAACATGAGCCCCACGAGGGTGGAGGGCGCACCTGGGGTGGGGGGGGGGTAGGCTCGCCCCCCTACCTCGTGGTTTCTTAGTTGATGTCTTGACATAGGGTCCAAGTCCTATGGATCACGTTCGTTCCGAAAATCACGTTCCCGAAGGTTTCATTCCGTTTGGACTCCGTTTGATATTCTTTTTCTGCGAAACTCTGAAATAGGCAAAAACATCAATTCTGGGCTGGGCCTCCAGCTAATAGGTTAGTCCCAAAAATAATATAAAAGTGTATAATAAAGCCCAATAATGTCCAAAACAGAATATAATATAGCATGGAGCAATCAAAAATTATAGATACGTTGGAGACGTATCAAGCATCCCCAAGCTTAATTCCTGCTCGTCCTCGAGTAGGTAAATGATAAAAACAGAATTTTTGATGTGGAATGCTATTTGGCATAATTTTAATGTAATTCTTCTTAATTGTGGTATGAATATTCAGATCCGAAAGATTCAAGATAAAAGTTCAATATTGACATAAAAATAATAATACTTCAAGCATACTAACTAAGCAATTATTTCCTCTCAAAATAACATGGCCAAAGAAAGTTCATCCCTACAAAATCATATAGTTTAGTCATGCTCCATTTTCGTCACACAAGAATGCTCTCATCATGCACAACCCCGATGACAAGCCAAGCAATTGTTTCATACTTTAGTAATCTCAAACTTTTTCAACCTTCACGCAATACATGAGCGTGAGCCATGGATATAGCACTATGGGTGGAATAGAATATAATGATGGGGGTTATGTGGAGAAGACAAAAAAGGAGAAAGTCTGACATCAACGAGGCTAATACATGAGCTATGGAGATGCCCATCAATTGATGTTGATGCAAGGAGTAGGGATTTCCATGCCACGGATGCACTAGAGCTATAAATATATGAAAGCTCAACAAAAGAAACTAAGTGGGTGTGCATCCAACTTGCTTGTTCACGAAGACCTAGGGCATTTGAGGAAGCCCATTGTTGGAATATACAAGCCAAGTTCTATAATGAAAAGTTCCCACTAGTATATGAAAGCGACAAAACAAGAGACTCTCTGTCATGAAAATTATGGTGCTACTTTGAAGTACAAGTGTGGTAAAAAGGATAGTAACATTGTCCCTTCTCTCTTTCAGCCCTAGATCTCGGGACGAGATCCTCTCATAGTGGTGGAGTGTTGTAACACCCCGCATGTAACTTGCCATAATTGTAACTCCGACTCTTGCCATTTCCGGCTATGTGATATGTTTTTCCCTCCGTTGTCGGGTTTTGTCTTTCGTTTTGTATTTTGTTCATGTCATGCATTTTCATATCATGTCATCATGTGCATTGCATTTGCATACGTGTTCGTCTCATGTATCCGAGCATTTTCCCTGTTGTCCGTTTTGCAATCCGGCGCTCCTATCTCCTCCGGTGCACCCCTCTTGTTTTCTTTCGTGTGCAGGTGTCAAACTTTCTCGGAATGGACCGAGGCTTGTCAAGTGGCCTTAATATACCACCCGGAGACTACCGGTCAAGTTTCGTTCCATTTGGAGGTCGTTTGGTACTCCAACGGTTATCCGGGCATCCGCAAAGTCCATTTGTGTGTCCAGCAAAAACCCCCTCTAAAACCAGCCCAAAACCCACCAAACTCTCTTCCATGCTCTAGGTCGTTCGATCACGATCGTGTGGGCGAAAACCGCACCTCATTTGGAGTCTCCTAGCTCCCTCTACCTATAAAACTCCATCCCCTCCCGAAACGAATCTCAGTCCAAACCCTAGCTTCGTCCCTCCGCGCGCGGACACGTGTCGCCGTCGCCCACGCCGTACGCCGCGGCCCGCCCGGCCCGCAGCTGGCCCGCGCGGCCCGCGCGCCCGCCGCCACCCTCCTCCTCGCGCCCGAGGCCGCGCGCCTCCGGTCGCTGCCGCCGGCGCCGCCGCGCTCTCCGCCGCCGTCACCGCCGCCGCGGCCGCCCGCCGCCGACCTGCCGCGCCGCCCGACCCCGTTCGCTGCCACGCCACCGTGCCCGCCGGCGCCGCCCGTCGCCGCCGGGGCCCTCTCCGTCCGGCGCCTCCTCTCCTTCCCATGGCCGCCGCCGCCGACTCCTTCCCCTCCCTCTCCGACGGCCGGCGAGCTCCCCCGAGCGACCCCGGGCTCGATCTGTTGGGTATCGTAGCATAATTTAAAATTTTCCTACGCTCACCAAGATGCATCTATGGAGTATACTAGCAACGAGGGGAAGGGAGTGCATCTACATACCCTTGTAGATCGCGAGCGGAAGCGTTCCAATGAACGTGGATGACGGAGTCGTACTCGCCGTGATCCAAATCACCGATGACCAAGTGCCGAACGGACGGCACCTCCGCGTTCAACACACGTACGGTGCAGCGACGTCTCCTCCTTCTTGATCCAGCAAGGGGGAAGGAGAGGTTGATGGAGATCCAACAGTACAACGGCGTGGTGGTGGATGTAGCGGGTCTCCGGCAGGGCTTCGCCGAGCTTCTGCGAGAGAGAGAGAGAGAGAGGTGTTGCAGGGGAGGAGGGAGGAGCCCAAGGCTGTAGTTTGCTGCCCTCCTCCCCTTTATATAGGCCCCCTGGGGGGGGGGGCGTCGGCCCTGGAGATGGGATCTCAAGGGGGGGGGGGGCGGCCAAAGGGGGGAAGGGGGTGCCTTGCCCCCCAAGGCAAGTGGGAAGCCCCCCCACCCTAGGGTTTACAAACCTAGGCGCATGGGGGGAGGCCCATGGGGGGGGCGCCCAGCCCACTAGGGGCTGGTTCCCTTCCCACTTCAGCCAACGGGGCCCTCCGGGATAGGTGGCCCCACCCGGTGGACCCCCGGGACCCTTCCGGTGGTCCCGGTACAATACCGGTAACCCCGAAACTTTCCTGGTGGCCGAAACTTGACTTCCTATATATAATTCTTCACCTCCGGACCATTACGGAACCTCTCGTGACATCCGGGATCTCATCCAGGACTCCGAACAACTTTTGGGTTTCCGCATACACATATCTCTACAACCCTAGCGTCACCGAACCTTAAGTGTGTAGACCCTACGGGTTCGGGAGACATGCAGACATGACCGAGACGCCTCTCCGGTCAATAACCAACAGCGGGATCTGGATACCCATGTTGGCTCCCACATGTTCCACGATGATCTCATCGGATGAACCACGGTGTCTAGGATTCAATCAATCCCGTATGCAATTCCCTTTGTCAATCGGTATGTTACTTGCCCGAGATTCGATCGTCGGTATCCCAATACCTTGTTCAATCTCGTTACCGGCAAGTCTCTTTACTCGTACCACAATGCATGATCCTGTGACTAACGACTTAGTCACATTGAGCTCATTATGATGATGCATTACCGAGTGGGCCCAGAGATAGCTCTCCGTCGCACGGAGTGACAAATCCCAGTCTCGATCCGTGCCAACCCAACAGACACTTTCGGAGATACCCGTAGTGCACCTTTATAGTCACCCAGTTACGTTGTGACATTTGGCACACCCAAAGCAGTCCTACGGTATCCGGGAGTTGCACGATCTCATGGTCTAAGGAAAAGATACTTGACATTGGAAAAGCTCTAGCAAACGAAACTACACGATCTTTTATGCTATGCTTAGGATTGGGTCTTGTCCATCACATCATTCTCCTAATGATGTGATTCCGTTATCAATGACATCCAATGTCCATAGTCAGGAACCATGACTATCTGTTGATCAACGAGCTAGTCAACTAGAGGCTTACTAGGGACACGTTGTGGTCTATGCATTCACACATGTATTACGATTTCCGGACAATACAATTATAGCATGAATAATAGACAATTACCATGAACAAAGAAATATAATAATAACCATTTATTATTGCCTCTAGGGCATATTTCCAACAGTCTCCCACTTGCACTAGAGTCAATAATCTAGTTACATTGTGATGAATCGAACACCCATTGCGTCCTGGTGTTGATCATGTTTTGCTCTAGGGAGAGGTTTAGTCAACGGATCTGCTACATTAAGGTCCGTATGTACTTTACAAATATCTATGTCTCCATTTTGAACACTTTCACGAATGGAGTTGAAGCGACGCTTGATATGCCTGGTCTTCCTGTGAAACCTGGGCTCCTTCGCAAGGGCAATAGCTCCAGTGTTGTCACAGAAGAGAGTCATCGGGCCCGACGCATTGGGAATCACCCCTAGGTCGGTAATGAACTCCTTCATCCAGACTGCTTCCTGTGCTGCCTCCGAGGCTGCCATGTACTCCGCTTCACATGTAGATCCTGCCACGACGCTTTGCTTGCAACTGCACCAGCTTACTGCTCCTCCATTCAAAATATACACGTATCCGGTCTGTGACTTCGAGTCATCCAGATCTGTGTTGAAGCTAGCGTCGACGTAACCCTTTACGACGAGCTCTTCGTCACCTCCATAAACGAGAAACATATCCTTAGTCCTCTTCAGGTACTTCAGGATATTCTTGACCGATGTCCAGTGTTCCATGCCGGGATTACTTTGGTACCTTCCTACCAAACTTACGTCAAGGTTTACATCAGGTCTGGTACACAGCATGGCATACATAATAGACCCTATGGCCGAGGCATAGGGGATGACACTCATATTTTCTATATCTTCTGCCGTGGTCGGGCATTGAGCCGTGCTCAATTGCACACCTTGCAATACAGGCAAGAACCCCTTCTTGGACTGATCCATACTGAACTTCTTCAATATCTTGTCAAGGTATGTACTCTGTGAAAGACCAATGAGGCTTCTTGATCTATCTCTATAGATCTTGATGCCTAATATATAAGCAGCTTCTCCAAGGTCCTTCATTGAAAAACACTTATTCAAATAGGCCTTTATACTTTCCAAGAATTCTATATCATTTCCCATCAATAGTATGTCATCCACATATAATATGAGAAATGCTACAGAGCTCCCACTCACTTTCTTGTAAACACAGGCTTCTCCATAAGTCTGTGTAAACCCAAAGCTTTGATCATCTCATCAAAGCGAATGTTCCAACTCCGAGATGCTTGCACCAGCCCATAGATTGAGCGCTGGAGCTTGCATACTTTGTTAGCATTCTTAGGATCGACAAAACCTTCCGGCTGCATCATATACAACTCTTCCTTAAGGAAGCCATTAAGGAATGCCGTTTTGACGTCCATCTGCCATATCTCATAATCATAGTATGCGGCAATTGCTAACATGATTCGGACGGACTTCAGCTTCGCTACGGGTGAGAATGTCTCATCGTAGTCAACCCCTTGAACTTGTCGATAACCCTTAGCGACAAGTCGAGCTTTGTAGATGGTCACATTACCATCCGCGTCCGTCTTCTTCTTAAAGATCCATTTGTTTTCTATGGCTTGCCGATCATCGGGCAAGTCAGTCAAAGTCCATACTTTGTTTTCATACATGGATCCTATCTCGGATTTCATGGCTTCTAGAAATTTGTCGGAATCCGGGCCCGCCATCGCTTCTTCATAGTTCGAAGGTTCACCGTTGTCTAACAACATGATTTCCAGGACAGGGTTGCCGTACCACTCTGGTGCGGAACGTGTCCTTGTGGACCTACGAAGTTCAGTAACTTGACCTGAAGCTTCATGATCATCATCATTAACTTCCTCCCCAGTCGGTGTAGGCACCGCAGGAACATTTTCCCGCGCTGCGCTACTTTTCGGTTCGGAAGGGGTGACTATCACCTCATCAAGTTCCACTTTCCTCCCACTCAATTCTTTCGAGAGAAACTCCTTCTCCAGAAAGGACCCATTCTTGGCAACGAAGATCTTGCCTTCGGATCTCAGGTAGAAGGTATACCCAATAGTTTCCTTAGGGTATCCTATGAAGACGCATTTTTCCGATTTGGGTTCGAGCTTTTCAGGTTGAAGTTTCTTGACATAAGCATCGCATCCCCAAACTTTTAGAAACGACAGCTAGGTTTCTTCCCAAACCATAATTCATATGGTGTCGTCTCAACGGATTTCGACGGAGCCCTATTTAAAGTGAACGCGGCAGTCTCTAAAGCCTAGCCCCAAAATGAGAGCGGTAAATCGGTAAGAGACATCATAGATCGCACCATATCCAATAGAGTGCGATTACGACGTTCAGACACACCATTTCTCTGAGGTGTTCCAGGCGGCGTGAGTTGTGAAACTATTCCACATTTCCTTAAGTGTGTACCAAATTCGTGACTTAAATATTCTCCACCACGATCTGATCATAAGAATTTTATTTTCCTGTCACGTTGATTCTCAACTTCACTCTGAAATTCCTTGAACTTTTCAAAGGTTTCAGACTTGTGTCTCATTAGGTAGACATACCCATATCTACTTAAATCATCAGTGAGAGTGAGAACATAACGATATCCTCCGCGAGCCTCAACACTCATTGGACCACACACATCGGTATGTATGATTTCCAATAAGTTGGTTGCTCGCTCCATTGTTCCGGAGAACGGAGTCTTGGTCATCTTACCCATGAGGCATGGTTCGCACGTGTCAAATGATTCGTAATCAAGAGACTCCAAAAGTCCATCTGCATGGAGCTTCTTCATGCGCTTGATACCAATGTGACCAAGGCGGCAGTGCCACAAGTATGTGGGACTATCGTTATCAACTTTACATCTTTTGGCATTCACACTATGAACATGTGTAACATCACGTTCGAGATTCATCAAAAATAAACCATTGACCAGCGGGGCATGACCATAAAACATATCTCTCAAATAAATAGAACAACCATTATTCTCGGATTTAAATGAGTAGCCATCTCGAATTAAACGAGATCCAGATACAATGTTCATGCTCAAAGCTGGCACTAAATAACAATTATTGAGGTTTAAAACTAATCCCGTGGGTAGATGCAGAGGTAGCGTGCCGACGGCGATCACATCGACCTTGGAACCATTCCCGACGCGCATCGTCACCTCGTCCTTCGCCAGTCTCCGTTTATTCCGTAGTTCCTGTTTTGAGTTACAAATATGAGCAACCGCACCGGTATCAAATACCCAGGAGCTACTACGAGTACTGGTAAGGTACACATCAATAACTTGTATATCACATATACCTTTGGTGTTGCCGGCCTTCTTCTTGTCCGCTAAGTATTTGGGGCAGTTCCGCTTCCAGTGACCACTTCCCTTGCAATAAAAGCACCCAGTCTCGGGCTTGGGTCCATTCTTTGACTTCTTCCCAGTAACTGGTTTACCGGGCGCGACAACTCCCTTGCCGTCCTTCTTGAAGTTCTTCTTACCCTTGCCCTTCTTGAACTTAGTGGTTTTATTCACCATCAACACTTGATGTTCTTTTCTGATCTCCACCTCCGCTGATTTCAGCATTGAATATACCTCAGGAATGGTCTTTTCCATCCCCTGCATATTGTAGTTCATCACAAATCTCTTGAAGCTTGGTGGAAGCGACTGGAGGATTCTGTCAATGACCGCGTCATCCGGGAGATTAACTCCCAGCTGAGTCAAGCGGTTGTGCAACCCAGACATTCTGAGTATGTGCTCACTAACAGAACTATTCTCCTCCATTTTACAGCTGAAGAACTTGTCGGAGACATCATATCTCTCGACCCGGGCATGAGCTTGGAAAACCAATTTCAGCTCCTCGAACATCTCGTATGCTCCATGTTTCTCAAAACGCTTTTGGAGACCCGGTTCTAGGCTGTAAAGCATGCCGCACTGAACGAGGGAGTAATCATCAGCACGCTGCTGCCAAGCGTTCATAACGTCTTGGTTCTGTGGGATTGGTGCATCACCTAGCGGTGCTTCTAAGACATAATCTTTCTTTGGCTACTATGAGGATGAGCCTCAGGTTCCGGACCCAGTCCGTATAGTTGCTGCCATCATCTTTCAGCTTGGTTTTCTCTAGGAACGCGTTGAAATTGAGGACAACGTTAGCCATTTGATCTACAAGACATAGTGTAAAGATTTTAGACTAAGTTCATGATAATTAAGTTCATCTAATCAAATTATTTAATGAACTCCCACTCAGATAGACATCCCTCTCGTCATCTAAGTGAAACATGATCCGAGTTTAACTAGGCCGTGTCCGATCATCACGTGAGACGGACTAGTCAAGATCGGTGAACATCTCCATGTTGATCGTATCTTCTATACGACTCATGCTCGACCTTTCGGTCCTCTGTGTTCCGAGGCCATGTCTGTACATGCTAGGCTCGTCAAGTCAACCTAAGTGTATTGCGTGTGTTCCGAGGCCATGTCTGTACATGCTAGGCTCGTCAACACCCGTTGTATTCGAACGTTAGAATCTATCACACCCGATCATCACGTGGTGCTTCGAAACAACGAACCTTCGCAACGGTGCACAGTTAGGGTGAACACTTTCTTGAAATTATTATAAGGGATCATCTTACTTACTACCTTCGTTCTAAGCAAATAAGATGCAAAAACATGATAAACATCACATGCAATCAAATAGTGACATGATATGGCCAATATCATCATGCTCCTTTGATCTCCATCTTCGGGGCACCATGATCATCTTCGTCACCGGCATGACACCATGATCTCCATCATCATGATCTCCATCATTGTGTCTTCATGAAGTCGTCACGCCAACGATTACTTCTACTTCTATGGCTAACGCGTTTAGCAACAAAGTAAAGTAAATTACATGGCGTTATTCAATGACACGCAGGTCATGCAAAATAATAAAGACAACTCCTATGGCTCCTGCCGGTTGTCATACTCATCGACATGCAAGTCGTGATTCCTATTACAAGAATATGATCAATCTCATACATCACATATATCATTCATCACATCTTCTGGCCATATCACATCACATAGCACTTGCTTCAAAAACAATTTAGACGTCCTCTAATTGTTGTTGCAAGTTTTTACGTGGTTTGTAGGTTTCTAGCAAGAACGTTTTCTTACCTACGTATGACCACAACGTGATTTGCCAATTTCTATTTACCCTTCATAAGGACCCTTTTCATCGAATCCGTTCCGACTAAAGTAGGAGAGACAGACACCCGCTAGCCACCTTATGCAACTAGTGCATGTCAGTCGGTGGAACCTGTCTCACGTAAGCGTACGTGTAAGGTCGGTCCGGGCCGCTTCATCCTACAATGCCGCCGAAACAAGAAACGACTAGTAGCGGCAAGAAGAATTGGCAAACTCAACGTCCACAACTGCTTTGTGTTCTACTCGTGCATAGTAACTACGCATAGGCCTGGCTCATGATGCCACTGTTGGGTATCGTAGCATAATTTAAAAATTTCCTACACTCACCAAGATGCATCTATGGAGTATACTAGCAACGAGGGGAAGGGAGTGCATCTACATACCCTTGTAGATCGCGAGCGGAAGCGTTCCAATGAACGTGGATGACGGAGTCGTACTCGCCGTGATCCAAATCACCGATGACCGAGTGCCGAACGGACGGCACCTCCGCGTTCAACACACGTACGGTGCAGCGACGTCTCCTCCTTCTTGATCCAGCAAGGGGGAAGGAGAGGTTGATGGAGATCCAACAGCATGACGGCGTGGTGGTGGATGTAGCGGGTCTCCGGCAGGGCTTCGCCGAGCTTCTGCGAGAGAGAGAGAGAGAGGTGTTGCAGGGGAGGAGGGAGGCGCCCAAGGCTGTAGTTTGCTGACCTCCCCCTTTATATAGTCCCCCTGGGGGGGGGGGCGCCGGCCCTGGAGATGGGATCTCAAGGGGGGGGGGGGGGGGGCGGCGGCCAAAGGGGGGAAGGGGGTGCCTTGCCCCCCAAGGCAAGTGGGAAGCCCCCCCACCCTAGGGTTTACAACCCTAGGCGCATGGGGGGAGGCCCATGGGGGGGGGCGCCCAGCCCACTAGGGGCTGGTTCCCTTTCCACTTCAGCCCACGGGGCCCTCCGGGATAGGTGGCCCGACCCGGTGGACCCCCGGGACCCTTCCGGTGGTCCCGGTACAATACCGGTAACCCCCGAAACTTTCCCGGTGGCCGAAACTTGACTTCCTATATATAATTCTTCACCTCCGGACCATTCCGGAACCTCTCGTGACGTCCGGGATCTCATCCGGGACTCCGAACAACTTTCGGGTTTCCGCATACACATATCTCTACAACCCTAGCGTCACCGAACCTTAAGTGTGTAGACCCTACGGGTTCGGGAGACATGCAGACATGACCGAGACGCCTCTCCGGTCAATAACCAACAGCGGGATCTGGATACCCATGTTGGCTCCCACATGTTCCATGATGATCTCATCGGATGAACCACGGTTTCGAGGATTCAATCAATCCCGTATGCAATTCCCTTTGTCAATCGGTATGTTAATTGCCCGAGATTCGATCGTCGGTATCCCAATACCTTGTTCAATCTCGTTACCGGCAAGTCTCTTTACTCGTACCGCAATGCATGATCCCGTGACTAACGACTTAGTCACATTGAGCTCATTATGATGATGCATTACCGAGTGGGCCCAGAGATAGCTCTCCGTCACACGGAGTGACAAATCCCAGTCTCGATCCGTGCCAACCCAACAGACACTTTCGGAGATACCCGTAGTGCACCTTTATAGTCACCCAGTTACGTTGTGACGTTTGGCACACCCAAAGCACTCCTACGGTATCCGGGAGTTGCACGATCTCATGGTCTAAGGAAAAGATATTTGACATTGGAAAAGCTCTAGCAAACGAAACTACACGATCTTTTATGCTATGCTTAGGATTGGGTCTTGTCCATCACATCATTCTCCTAATGATGTGATCCCGTTATCAATGACATCCAATGTCCATAGTCAGGAAACCATGACTATCTGTTGATCAACGAGCTAGTCAACTAGAGGCTTACTAGGGACACGTTGTGGTCTATGCATTCACACATGTATTACGATTTCCGGACAATACAATTATAGCATGAATAATAGACAATTACCATGAACAAAGAAATATAATAATAACCATTTATTATTGCCTCTAGGGCATATTTCCAACACGATCCAGATCCAGAGCCCGTACGGTTGACTTTTCTCTTTCCCCCTCCGAAACTGCTAAGTCATGATTTTTCACAGCATATGCCTTTGTTCAATAGTGCATAACTCCTTGCATGTAGCTCCGATTCGTGCGTGTAATATGTGAAATTGTTCGTCTCGTGATGCTCTTAATTTCGTTCAATTGCACCATATTCATTAGAGGTCATCTTGATGCACAAATCTCTGTTGCAAGAGGGCTAGTTGCTGTTATGTGCTGGTTCTTAGCAGAACTTGGAGATTTGTCATTTTTGTATCATTTAATCTGTGCATCTTATGGGCATGAGATCTACCTGTGTTTTGAAGTATGCCATGCCATCTTTCCAAGGGTGTTTGCCATGTATTTTTTGTGATCTCTGTGGTGACTAGCACAAGCATGCAAAGTAGGCCCCGTAATATTTCTGATTTCAGGGACTTGGTGATTTCTGTCTGTCTGCTGTTATTTTGTTGCCATGTAAACTTGATGCTACAGAGAGATCCATGCATATTTTAGAGATGTTCAGTAAGTATGTTTTGTAGCTATAGTTGTAATTGATCCATTCCTGCCCTTGTTTGCAATTATGGAGTAACATAGCATGACTCAATCTTGCTCTACTTTTGCTATAAAATATTTCTGGCAGATTCTTAACATGATATTCATTTTTGCCAAGCTTATTGTAGTTGATCCATACATGCTATGCTTTTGTTCTTGCCATGGATTACTTCATAAACATTCCATCTTGCTGTAGGTATGATTGGTTTGTCATGAATTGCTGTGTAGTGAGTGCATCAAGCTCACAAAGAGGCCTTCATATTATTGTTTCTGCCATGCTCTGTTTTCTGCCAAGTCTGAAACCTGATAACGAAACTTGCTATGTTTACATGCTTGCCATCATATCTTATGGCCCTTTTTGGCTTATGGACAGTAAGGGACTTTTGTCATGTGCATTTAGTAGAACACTGCCATGCCTTATTTTGCTATGTTAAGTTCCTGTAGCATGTTGATTTCGTGCTCTGAACATTGCTATCTGATGCTGTTTTCTGCCATATCCAGTTTTTCACCAAGTCTGTGAACCTGTTATCTTTTGCACTTTTGGCATGCTTGTTTGAGCTAGTTATGTTGTGAACTAGCCGTAGCTCAGTGTTCATCTTTTGTCAAACATCTCCTGTAGATTACTGTCATATGCTTTGTTGCTATGTTGGGGTGCTGTAGCATTGTTACTTGTTGCATTTTAAGTGCTATCATGCTGTTTATCGCAGATTCGTGTCATTCTTGTTTTGCTTGCCATTTGCAAACCGTGCATCCGATTCCGGTGATATTTATATCGATTTCGACCGAAATCATCTCATCTTTCCAGTGGCATGCTTGGTTTGCCAAGTTACTGCCATGTTCATCATTTTCCCTCCGGAGCACGCATATGCACGCATATCATATCTCGCATATCATACATGTTTTGCATCATGTTGCTTGTGCATTTCTCGTGATTGATTGTGGTTCCGTTTGCTTGTGTTCTTGTCTTGGGTAGAGCCAGGAGACAAGTTCGTGAACGAGGAACCTGTTGAGTACGCTTACGAGGATCAAGCTCTCGACAACTCTGAGAACCTTGCAGGCAAGATGACCACCCCTCGAAATCACTTCTATCTTTGCTTTGCTAGTTGTTCGCTCTATTGCCATGCTGCGCTACCTATCACTTGCTATATCATGTCTCCCATATTGCCATGTCAGCCTCTAACCATCTTTTCCTAGCAAACCGTTGTTTGGCTAAGTTACCGCTTTTGCTCAGCCCCTCTTATAGCGTTGCTAGTTGCAGGTGAAGTTGAAGTTTGTTCCATGTTGGAACATGGATATGTTGGGATATCACAATATCTCTTATTTAATTAATGCATCTATATATATTTGGTAAAGGGTGGAAGGCTTGGCCTTATGCCTGGTGTTTTGTTCCACTCTTGCCGCCCTAGTTTCTGATATACCGGGATTATGTTCCTTGAGTTTGCGTTCCTTACGCGGTCGGGTGATTTATGGGACCCCCTTGACAGTTCGCCTTGAATAAAACTCCTCCAGCAAGGCCCAACCTTGGTTTTACCATTTGCCACCTAAGCCTTTTCCCCCGGGTTTTCGCGAGCCCGAGGGTCATCTTATTTTAAACCCCCGGACCAGTGTTCCTTCGAGTGCTGGCCCAAACTGGGCGATGTCCGGCGCCCCCTGGGCAACCAGGGTCTATGCCAACCCGACGTCTTGCCCATCCGATGTGCCCTGAGAACGAGATATGTGCAGCTCCTATCGGGATTTGTCGGCACATTCGGGCGGCTTTGCTGGTCTTGTTTTACCATTGTCGAAATGTCTTGTAAACCGGGATTCCGAGACTGATCGGGTCTTTCCGGGAGAAGGTTTATCCTTCGTTGACCGTGAGAGCTTATGATGGGCTAAGTTGGGACACCCTTGCAGGGTATTATCTTTCGAAAGCCGTGCCCGCGGTTATGAGGCAGATGGGAATTTGTTAATGTCCGGTTGTAGATAACTTGTCACTTGACCCAATTAAAATGCATCAACTGCGTGTGTAGCCGTGATGGTCTCTTCTCGGCGGAGTCCGGGAAGTGAACACGGTCTGTGTTATGTATGACGACCGTTCCATTGCTTCTCTTCTCGCTCTCTTTTGCGTATGTTAGCCACCATATATGCTTATTGCCGCTGCAGCTCCACCTCATTACACCATCCTTTCCTATTAGCTTAAATAGTCTTGATCTCACGGGTGTGAGATTGCTGAGTCCTCGTGACTCACAGATTCTACCAAAACAGTTGCAGGTGCCGACGATGCCAGTGCAGATGATGGGGTCGATCTCAAGTGGGAGTTCAACGAGGAATGTGGTCGTTACTATGTGTCTTTTCCTGATGATCAGTTGTGGAGCCCAGTTGGGACGATCGGGGATCTAGCATTTGGGGTTGTCTTATTTTCATCTGGATCTTGACCGTAGTCGGTCTATATATGATTGTATTTTGGCTGATGTATGAATTATATTTATGTATTGTGTGAAGTGGCGATTGTAAGCCAACTCTTTATCCCTTTCTTGTTCATTACATGGGATTGTGTGAAGATGACCCTTCTTGCGACAAAACCACTATGCGGTTATGCCTCTAAGTCGTGCCTCGACACGTGGGAGATATAGCCGCATCGTGGGCGTTACAGAACGTGTCATGATAAACGAAACGGTGGAAAGTTGCATGGCAATATATCTCGGAATGGCTTTGGAAATGCCATAATAGGTAGGTATGGTGGCTGTTTTGAGGAAGATATAAGGAGGTTTATGTGTGAAAGAGCGTATCATATCACGAGGTTTGGATGCACTGGCAAAGTTTGCGCCAACTCTCAATGTGAGAAAGGGCAATGCACGGTACCGAAGAGGCTAGCAATGATGGAAAGGTGAGAGTGCGTATAATCCATGGACTCAACATTAGTCATAAAGAACTCACATACTTATTGCAAAAATCTAGAAGTCATCAAAAACCAAGCACTATGCGCATGCTCCTATGGGGATAGATTGGTAGGAAAAGACCATCGCTCATCCCCGACCGCCACTCATAAGGAGGACAATCAAAGAACACCTCATGTTTCAAATTTGTTACATAACGTTTACCATACGTGCATGCTACGAGACTTGCAAACTTCAACACAAGTATTTCTCAAATTCACAACTACTCAACTAGCACAACTTTAATATCACTACCTCCATGTCTCAAAACAATCATCAAGCATCAAACTTCTCTTAGTATTCAACACACTCATAAGAAAGTTTTTACTAGTCTTGAATACCTAGCATATTAGGATTATTTAAGCAAATTACCATGCTATTTAAGACTCTCAAAATAATCTAAGTGAAGCATGAGAGAATAATAGTTTCTATAAAACAAAACCACCACCGTGCTCTAAAATATATAAGTGAAGTACTAGAGCAAAAACTATATAACTCAAAAGATATAAGTGAAGCACATAGAGTATTCTTAATAATTTCCGAATCAAGTGTGTCTCTCTCAAAAGGTGTGTACAGAAAAGATGATTGTGGTAAACTAAAAAGCAAAGACCTAAATTATACAAGACACTCCAAGCAAAACACATATCATGTGGTGAATAAAAATATAGCTCCAAGTAAAATTACCGATGGAAGTAGACGAAAGAGGGGATGCCTTTCGGGGCATCCCCAAGCTTTGGCTTTTAGGTGTCCTTAGATTATCTTGGGGTGCCATGGGCATCCCCAAGCTTAGGCTCTTGCCACTCCTTGTTCCATAATTCATCAAATCTTTTACCCAAAACTTGAAAACTTCACAACACAAAACTTAACAGAAAATCTCGTGAGCTCCGTTAGCGAAAGAAAACAAAACACCACTTCAAGGTACTGTAATGAACTCATTCTTTATTTATATTGGTGTTAAACCTACTGTATTCCAACTTCTCCATGGTTTATAAACTATTTTACTAGCCATAGATTCATCAAAATAAGCAAACAACACACGGAAAGCAGAATCTGTCAAAAACAGAACAGTCTGTAGTAATCTGTAACTAACGCAAACTTCTGGAACTCCAAAATTTCAGCCAAAAAAGGACGACCTAGAAAATTTGCTTATTGATCAGCAGCAGTTGGAATCAATATTTTATCACGTTCTGGTGATTTTTAACAATTATTTTCGTGAACAGAAAGTTTCTGGAATTTTCTGCAAGATCAAATAACTATCATCCAAGAAGATACTATAGGTTTAACTTGACACAAACACTAATTAAAACATAAAAACAAGTCTAACCAGAGGCTAGATCAAAGATTTATTCCTAAACAGAAGCAAAAAGCAAAAAACTAAAAATAAAATTGGGTTGCCTCCCAACAAGCGCTATCGTTTAACGCCCCTAGCTAGGCAGAAAAGCAAGGATAGATCTAGGTATTGCCATCTTTGGTAGGCAATTCTTCAATGAGGCATCTATCATACTTAGGAGTTTATTTCTTTTTATCGATTATCAAACTCTTAGGCACAAGATCGGAAAATTCATTTGTAGCAAAAGGTTCCTTAATGATAGCAAAAAGATTGGGGTGAATACTTATAGATTTGAGATCCGCGGTTTCCTTACTAGAGGATTCACCCTTGTTTTTAGGAACATACATAAGCTTGGCAATTTTAGTTGGAGGACTTGGAGTACTCTTTACAGAAGAAAAAGCGGTTCCCAAGTTGGTAATGATACCCTCAAGTTTATCGATTCTAGTGGAATCCTGATTTATTCTTTCATTAACTATGGGTTCCTTCTCCCTAATATTTTTCAAAGTGACTCCTACTTTAGATCCATATTGGGTAATTTGGTTGTGGATCTTTTTATCCAAATTTTCGATTAACTCTACGGTAGCAACTTTATTTTCAATAATTTCAAGTCTTTGCATTACATGCTCCAAAGTTAACATAGTTCCATTAACCAAAAGAGGTGGTGAGCCAAACAAATCTATCATAGCATTATAAGAATCAAAAGTATGGCTACCCAAGAAATTCCCTCCGGTAATGGTATCAAGGATATATCTGTACCAAGGAGTAGTGCCTACATAAAAATTGCCGAGAAGAACGTAAGTAGATTGCTTCCTGGTAGATCTATTTTGAGCATTGCAAATTCTATACCAAGCGTCTTTTAGATTTTCTCCCTCCCTTTGCTTAAAATTTAGAACTTCATTCTCGGGAGACAACAGAGAAGATAGAGGACTAGCCATAACAACAAAGCAAGCGAAAAAAGAAGCAAACGGAAAAGAGAGGCCGAATAAAACGGCAAGGGTGAAGTGGGGGAGAGGAAAACGAGAGGCAAATGGCAAATAATGTAATGCGGGAGATAAGGGTTTGTGATGGGTACTTGGTATGTTGACTTTTGCGTAGACTCCCCGGCAATGGCGCCAGAAATTCTTCTTGCTACCTCTTGAGCACTTCGTTGGTTTTCCCTTGAAGAGGAAAGGGTGATGCAACAATGTAGCGTAAGTATTTCCCTCAGTTTTTGAGAACCAAGGTATCAATCCAGTAGGAGGCCACGCACGAGTCCCTCGCACCTACACAAACAAATAAATCCTCGCAACCAACGCGATAAGGGGTTGTCAATCCCTTCACGGTCACTTACGAGAGTGAGATCTGATAGATATGATAAGATAATACTTTTGGTATTTTTATGATAAAGATGCAAAGTAAAGAAAGTAAAATAAAAACGGCGCCAGAAATAGCTTGTTGTCGGGAGATTAATATGATGGAAAATAGACCCGGGGGCCATAAGTTTCACTAGTGGCTTCTCTCAGGAGCATAAGTATTTACGGTGGGTGAACAAATTACTGTTGAGCAATTGACAGAATTGAGCATAGTTATGAGAATATCTAGGTATGATCATGTATATAGGCATCACGTCCGAGACAAGTAGACCGACTCCTGCCTGCCTCTACTACTATTACTCCACACATCGACCGCTATCCAGCATGCATCTAGAGTATTAAGTTCATAAGAACAGAGTAACGCTTTAAGCAAGATGACGTGAGGTAGAGGGATAAACTCATGCAATATGATATAAACCCCATCTTGTTATCCTAGATGGCAACAATACAATACGTGCCTTGCTGCCCCTACTGTCACTGGGAAAGGACACCGCAAGATTGAACCCAAAGCTAAGCACTTCTCCCATTGCAAGAAAGATCAATCTAGTAGGCCAAACCAAACTGATAATTCGAAGAGACTTGCAAAGATAACCAATCATACATAAAAGATTTCAGAGAAGATTCAAATATTGTTCATAGATAAACTTGATCATAAACCCACAATTCATCGGCCTCAACAAACACACCGCAAAAGAAGATTACATTGAATAGATCTCCACGAGAGAGGGGGAGAACATTGTATTGAGATCCAAAAAGAGAGAAGAAGCCATCTAGCTAATAACTATGGACCCGAAGGTCTGAGGTAAACTACTCACACTTCATCGGAGAGGCTATGGTGTTGATGTAGAAGCCCTCCGTGATCGACGCCCCCTCCGGCGGAACTCCGGAACAGGCCCCAATATGGGATCTCACGGGTACAGAAGGTTGCGGCGGTGGAATTAGGTTTTTTGCTCCGTATCTGGTAGTTTGGGGGTACGTAGGTATATATAGGAGGAAGGAGTACGTCGGTGGAGCAACATGGGCCCCACGAGGGTGGAGGGTGCGCCTGGGGGGGGGGGGGGTAGGTGCGCCCCCTACCTCATGGCTTCCTGGTTGATGTCTTGACGTAGGGTCCAAGTCCTGTGGATCACGTTCGTTCCGAAAATCACGTTCCCGAAGGTTTCATTCCGTTTGGACTACGTTTGATATTCTTTTTCTGCGAAGCTGTGAAATAGGCAAAAAACCAGCAATTCTGGGCTGGGCCTCCGGTTAATAGGTTAGTCCCAAAAATAATATAAAAGTGTATAATAAAGCCCAATAATGTCCAAAACAGAATATAATATAGCATGGAGCAATCAAAATTTATAGATACGTTGGAGACGTATCAACTAGCCACCACCGTAGTCAAAGATCGGCTCATCTTGGATTGGATCCACTCCACCAAGGCCATCTCACCAGCTCATCGAGCTCAAGAACACCTCCCCTCAGGAGGCTGTTCATCCACTATACTAGTTCATCCTTAGCCCACGAGGCAATCCACCACACCACACTGGAGTAGAGTATTACACCACAACGGTGGCCTGAACCAGTATAAACTCTCGTGTCTCTTGTCCTTGGGTTCGGCGAGCTAGGCCTTGAGATCGTTGCGAGAGCGAGCTAGGAAGAGAGAGATCTTTGTGCGCAGCCCAGTGTTCGAACCTCAAGGAATTTCTGGAACCCGTAATCCGACATTTGGCATGCCAGGTAGGGGTGCGCTAAAGCCTTTCTTTCGTTGATCGATGCACCCCTGCTCCACCGCATCCATGTCCGACGCTCGCCGAGCCCGTGCTGAGCGGCGGGCCGCCCTTGCAGCTCGCGCCGCTCAGACGGCGCCTGTTGGCAGACCTCCCCGCCGTTCTCCCTCGCCTGCTGCCAACGCTGCCACTGGCCCGGCCAGGAATGAGTAGCAAGCTTCATCGCTGCACCCCTCCGTGCGGCGGGACGGACGCACCGCCACCTCGTCGCTGACTCCGACCGGCTCGTCATCCCACGCTCGTCGCGCACCCATGGATGCGCAGGCCGCGCTGCTCATGGCAAGCGAGCTCCTGTGTTACCGCCCGGTCGACGACCTTTACGACGACTAGCTAGACCGCATCGCCGAGCTCGTCAGCGTCGCTGGGGGCTCTCCTGCACCGTCCCTCTTGCTACCTCGCCCACCTCCGGCTGCGGGCAACGTAGCTCATGGAGCGCCTCCACCACCTCCGTATCAAGACGGCGCCCTCGCACCAAGACGCGCGGCCCTGCGGCATGACCCGCCATGTCGGGTGCCCGCACACGAAGAGGGAAGCTGCCAAGAAGTCCCGAGGCCGCAGGAAAACGCTCCTGTGCTCCCAGCACCGCTGCGTCAAGACCGCACGCCGCCCGCGGCGGCGGCGCGTGGATATCAAGATCAGGCTCCGCCTCCGCGACGGGCTCCGGTGACCACAGCAGGCTGCCGAGCCTTCACTCTCAAGCTGCGCAGCGTCGTCTGGCCCGGCAAGTGCAAGCCAGACCTGCCTCCGTGCTACGACGGCACCCCCGACCCTGCCGAGTTCCTACAGCTCTACGAGTTGAGCATCGAAGCGGCCAACGGCGATGAGAAGGTCATGGCGAATTGGTTCCCCATGGCCCTCAAGGATGGCGCGTGCTTGTGGCTCCTGAACCTGCCCATGGGATCGATCTCCTCCTGGGGCGAAATACGCGAGCATTTCGTCGCCAACTTCCAGGGCACTCGCGACCGCCCGCCGGCCGCAGGCGACCTGCAGCGCATCAAGCAGCAGCCAGGGGAAACTCTGCAGAAGTACATCCAACGCTTCAACAGCGTCCGCCTCAAGATCCCCAAGGTGACGGACGAGGCCATCATCTCCGCGTTCTCCGATGGCGTCAGCGACGTCAAGATGAAGGAGGAGCTCGATATCCACGAGGAATTATGCACGACCCTGGAGATGTTCAACATGGCAACCAAGTGTGCAAGGGCTGAGGAACGGCGTCTTTCCCTTCTCGAGCTCCCAGCTGCCGACCAGGAGGACAAGAAGGCCAAGATCAAGGACGTGAAGTGCAAGGGGGCTGACGTGCTCGCGGCGGAGCCAGATATGAAGCGCGGCCACGACCACCCCGAGTCATCCAAGGCCAACCGCCCATTCTGCGCCTTCCACAACGTACACAACCACAACACCAGTGACTGTCAGGAGCTCAGGGCCATCCGAGATGGGCGCTTCGGTCGACACCTCGAGCGCAGCGACCGAGGCTACGGCCAAGGAGGAGTATGAAGTGGGGGACGCTGGGATGACCGCGGCCCCCGCCAGGAGTGGCGCGACCGGCCTCATGAGGACCGCTGGCAGGACCAGCCTCGCGAGGGCGCCTGGAGAGACCAGCCTCGTGAGGACCGTCCTCAGGGCAATGCCGGCCTCCCTCCGCTGCCGCCGCCGCCAAGGAGAAATGACGACCACCATCAAGACCAGGGGGCTGGGGGCTTCCAGGGGCCACGCGCTACTACCTCTTGAGCATGCGTTGGTTTTCCCTTGAAGAGGAAAGGTTGATGCAGCAAAGTAGCGTAAGTATTTCCCTCAGTTTTTGAGAACCAAGGTATGAATCCAGTAGGAGACTACACGCAAATCCCTCGTACCTGCACAAACAATCAAGAACCTTGCGACCAACGTGATAAAGGGGTTGTCAATCCCTTCACGGCCACTTGCAAAAGTGAGATCTGATAAAGATAATAAGATAAATATTTTTGGTGTATAGACTGGAAAGTAAAGATTGCAAAATAAACGACGACAGAAATAGCTAATTTACAAGAGATTAATATGATGGAAAATAGACCCGGGGGCCATAGGTTTCACTAGTGGCTTCTCTCAAGATAGCATAATCTATGGTGGGTGAACAAATTACTGTCGAGCAATTGATAGAAAAGCGCATAGTTATGAGAATATCTAGGCATGATCATGTATATAGGCATCACGTCCGTGACAAGTAGACCGAAACGATTCTGCATCTACTACTATTACTCCACACATCGACCGCTATCCAACATGCATCTAGAGTATTAAGTTCATAAGAACAGAGTAACGCATTAGGCAAGATGACATGATGTAGAGGGATAAACTCAAGCAATATGATATAAAGCCCATCTTTTTATCCTCGATGGCAACAATACAATACGTGCCTTTCTGCCCCTGCTGTCACTGGGAAAGGACACCGCAAGATTGAACCCAAAGCTAAGCACTTCTCCCATTGCAAGAAAGATCAATCTAGTAGGACAAACCAAACTGATAATTTGAAGAGACTTGCAAAGATATTAAATCATGCATATAAGAATTCAGAGAAGAATCAAATATTGTTCATAGATAATCTTGATCATAAACCCACAATTCATTGGATCTCGACAAACACACCGCAAAAAGAATTACATCAAATAGATCTCCAAGATAATCGAGGATAACTTTGTATTGAGATCCAAAGAGAGAGAAGAAGCCATCTAGCTAATAACTATGGACCCGCAGGTCTGTGGTAAACTACTCACACATCATCGGAGAGGCTATGGTGTTGATTTAGAAGCCCTCCGTGATCGATTCCCCCTCCGTCGGAGCGCCGAAAAAGGCCCCAAGATGGGATCTCATGGGTACAGAAGGTTGCGGCGGTGGAAATAGGGTTTCGTGGTGCTCCTGGATGTTTTCAGGGTATATGAGTATATATAGGCGAAAGAAGTAGGTCGGTGGAGCCACGAGGGGCCCACGAGGGTGGGGGCGCGCCTACCCCCCTGGGCGCGCCCTCCTACCTCGTGGCCGCCTCGTTGCTTCCTTGACGTCCACTCCAAGTCTCCTGGATTGCGTTTTTTCAAAAAACTATCCTCGCGAAGGTTTCATTCCGTTTGGATTCCGTTTGATATTCCTTTTCTGCGAAACACTGAAATAGGCAAAAACAACAATTTGCACTGGGCCTTCGGTTAATAGGTTAGTCCCAAAAATAATATAAAAGTGCATAATAAAGCCCATTAAACATCCAAAATAGATGATATAATAGCATGGAACAATAAAAAATTATAGATACGTTGGAGACGTATCAAGCATCCCCATGCTTAATTCCTGCTCATCCTCGAGTAGGTAAATGATAAAAACAGAATTTTTGATGTGGAAGGCTACCTAACACAATTTTCAAAGTAATTCTCTTTATTGTGGCATGAATGTTCAGATCCGAAAGATTCAAGATAAAAGTTTAATATTGACATAAAAATAATAATACTTCAAGCATACTAACTAAGCAATTATGTCTTCTCAAAATAACATGGCCAAAGAAAGCTTATCCCTACAAAATCATATAGTTTGGCTATGCTTCATTTTCGTCACACAAAAATGCTCTCATCATGCACAACCCCGATGACAAGCCAAGCAATTGTTTCATACTTTAGTAATCTCAAACTTTTTTCAACTTTCACGCAATACATGAGCGTGAGCCATGGACATAGCACTATGGGTGGAATAGAATATAATGATGGGGGTTGTGTGGAGAAGACAAAAAAGGAGAAAGTCTCACATTGACGCGGCTAATCAACGGGCTAGGGAGATGCCCATCAATTGATGTCAATGCAAGGTGTAGGGATTGCCATGCAACGGATGCACTACAGCTATAAATGTATGAAAGCTCAACAAAAGAAACTAAGTGGGTGTGCATCCAACTTGCTTGCTCACGAAGACTTAGGGCATTTGAGGAAGCCCATTGTTGGAATATACAAGCCAAGTTCTATAATGAAAAATTCCCACTAGTATATGAAAGTGACAAAATAAGAGACTCTCTATCATAAAGATCATGGTGCTACTTTGAAGCACAAGTGTGGAAAAAAGGATAGTAGCATTGTCCCTTTTATTTCTTTTTTGGGCCTTTTTTGGCCTTTCTCTTTTTTTCTTTTTTTTTTCTCTTTTTTTATTTGGGACAATGCTCTATTAATGATGATCATCACACTTCTATTTATTTACAACTCAATGATTACAACTCGATACTAGAACAATATATGACTCTATTATGAGTGCCTCCGGTGGTGTACCGGGATGGGCAATGAATCAAGAGTGACATGTATGATAAATTACGCATGGTGGCTTTGCCACAAATACGATGTCAACTACATGATCATGCAAAGCAATATGACAATAATGAAGCGTGTCATAGTAAATGAAACGGTGGAAAGTTGCATGGCAATATATCTCGGAATGGCTATGGAAATGCCATAATAGGTAGGTATGGTGGATGTTTTGAGGAATATATAAGGAGGTTTATGCGTGATAGAGCATATCATATCACGGGGGTTGGATGCACCGGCGAAGTTTGCACCAACTCTCAAGGTGAGAAAGGGCAATGCATGGTACCGAAGAGGCTAGCAATGATGGAAAGGTGAGAGTGCGTATAATCCATGGACTCAACATTAGTCATAAAGAACTCACATACTTATTGCAAAAATCTACAAGTCATCAAAAACCAAGCATTACGCGCATGCTCCTAGGGGGATAGATTGGTAGGAAAAGACCATCGCTCGTCCCCGACCGCTGTCGGCATCCTAGGAACGGGGGTCCCCAGACTTGCCTGCCTACGGCCCATGGCGTGGCTCCTCCAGCGGCCCTGTATGGCCCAACTTCATCAGCAAACACTCAAGACCCTCGCGAGGGGCCAAGCTTCGCGAGGCGGACGACGCAAGACCTCCTTGAGGGCGGCCTCACCAGGTTGGCTCGCGAGGGTCGGAGATCAAGGCGAGGGGCACCTCACGAGGTTCCTGTGACACAAGCCGTGATGACCAAGGCCAGGCGGGCGCCAGAGCGCGCAACGTACTCATTTCCTGTTTGGTGCTAAAGGGGCAAGGGCAGGCGAGGAGTCTCGAGGCATTAGGCAAAGGTTTCCATATCGGTGCAACGAGACCAAGACTAGCAGAACGGCAGGACGGAGGTCACCGTGGAGCCCAGGACGGCGTCACCACCAGAGCATTTGGCCGGCGAAGACCACCTTTAGTCAAGATAGCTTGTACTAGTTGTCTCCCTTGAAAGTTGGCCGTTGTTGGATCCCTTCCCGCCTACATTTGGGAAGTGGGTCAGGGCCTCTATAAATAGGACTAGCCACCACAGTAGGAGGCAACTGATCTTGGGCCATTCAGATCATCCTCAACCACACAAGCTCACCGAGCTCAAGGACACCTCTCCTCAAGAGGTTGTTCTTCCCTTGTACCTGTTCATCCCTAGCCCAAGAGGCAATCCACCACACCACGCTAGAGTAGGGTATTACACCACATCGGTGGCCCGAACCAGTATAAATCCTGTGTCCCTTGTTCTGCGAGCTCAACGCGCTGAGCTTTGAGATCGCAGTGAGTGCGTGAGCTAGAGGGGGAGAGATCTTCGTGCGCACCCCAGTGTTCGAACCTCGAGGGTTTTGCCGGAACCCGCAATCCGACATTTGGCGCGCCAGGTAGGGGTGCGCTGAAGCTTTCCTTCCGCTGATCCGTGTTCCATCGTCCCACCGCATCCATAGCAGACGCGCGTCAAGCCCACGCCGAGCGCCAGGCCGCCCTCACCGCCCGCGTTGCTCAGACGGCCCCTGTCGGTGGGCCTCCTCGTTGTTCTTGATCGCCCGCCGCCAACGCCGTCACCGGCCCGACAGGAAACGAGCAGCAGGCATCCTCGCTGCACCCCTCCGTGCGGCGGGACGGCATCACCGCCACTCCGTCACTAACCCCAGCCGGCTCATCGTCACACTCGTCCGGCGCCCACGGACGCGCATGTCGCGCTGCTCATGGCACGCGAGCTCCTGCGCTACCGCCCGGTGGATGAACTCTACGCGGACTGGCTGGATCGCATCGCCGAGCTCGTCAGCGCTGCTGGGGGCTCCCCCGCACCGTCCCTCTCACTGCCTCGCCCCCCGCCAGCTGCGGGCGACGTAGCTCACGGAGCACCTCCACCACCTCTGCATCAAGATGGTGCCCTGGCGCCAAGGCGCGCAGCCCCTCAGCGCGACCCACCGCGCTGGGCGCCCGCGCGAGAAGAAGGAAGCTGCCAAGAGGTTCCTCGGCCACAAGAAAACGCCCCCTCGCTCCCAGCTCCACCGCGACAAGATCGCGTGCTGCCTGCGGTGGCGGCGCGCGGACATCAGGGGCAGGCTCCACGTCAGCGAAGGGCCCCGATGGCCACAGCAGGCTGCCGCGCCTTCACTCCGGAGCCGCGTAGCGTCGTCTGGCCGGGCAAGTTCAAGCCAGACCTACCTCCTCGCTACGACGGCACCCCCGACCCTGCGGAGTTCTTGCAGCTCTACGAGCTGAGCATCGAGGCGGCCAATGGCGACGAGAAAGTCATGTCGAACTGGTTCCCCATGGCACTCAAGGATGGTGCTCGCTCGTGGCTCCTGAATCTGCCCCCAGGCTCGATCTCCTCCTAGGATGAGATGCACGACCGCTTCGTCACCAACTTCCAGGGCACCCCGCGACCGCCCGCCGGCCGCGGGCGACCTACGCTGCATCAAGAAGTAGCCAGGAGAGACCATGCAGAAGTACATCCGGCGCTTCAACAACGTTCGTCTCAAGATCCCCAAGGTGACGGATGAGGCCATCATTTTCGCGTTTTTCGACAGCGTCCGCGACGTCAAGATGAAGGAGGAGCTCGCCATCCACGAGGAGCAATGCACGGCTCTAGAGCTGTTCAACATGGCAACCAAGTGCGCAAGAGCTGAGGAAGGGCGTCTTTCCCTCCTCGAGCCCCCTCCTATCGACCCAGAGGAGAAGAAAACCAAGGCCAAAGACGTGAAGCGCAAGGGGGTGGCCGTGCTCGCGGCGAAGCCAGATGCGAAGCGCGGCCGGGACCATCTTGAGTCGTCCAAGAGCAGCCGACCATTCTGCGCCTTCCACAACATACACAGCCACATCACCAATGACTGTCAAGAGATCGGAGCCATTCGAGATGGATGCTTCGCTCGACGCCCCGAGCGCAACGACCGGGGCTACGGCCGAGGAGGAGGACGAGGCGGAGGACGCTGGGATGATCGCGGCCCCCGCCAGGAGTGGCGCGACCGGCTTCTCAAGGATCGTTGGTAGGACCAGCCTCGTGAGTGCACCTGGAAGGATTAGCCACGTGAGGACCGCCCTCAGGGCAATGCTGGTCTCCCCCATTGCCACCACTGCCAAGAAGGAACGACGACCACCATCAGGATGAGGGGCTGGGGGCTTCCAGGAGCCGCGCACTATCGCTTGCATCTTGGGCGGAGCTCAGGCCCCAGCATCCCAGCGCATCTTCAAGCAGTTTTCTTGCGAGGTGAATGCAGCCCTTCCCAGGCTTGAGGCCACGCGCCCGCTCAGGTGGTCCAAGTGCGCCATCATCTTCAGCTCGGCGGACCAGCTCAAGTGCGCGACGACCGCAGGCGCCCTCCCAATGCTGTGCTCACCCGTCATCAGCAACGTCCAAGTCACCAAGACCCTCATCAACGGCGTCGCAGGGCTTAATGTCCTGTCCATCGAAACATTCGATAGCCTCCAAGTGCCATACGATCAGCTACAGCCTACTAAGCCCTTCTCATGAGTGACCGACGGCTCCACCACCCTGATAGGGCAGGTGCGCCTCCCTGTCACCTTCGGCCAGCGCGGCAACTACCACACCGAGCTCATCGAATTCGACGTTGCCCACATCCGTTTGCCGTACAATGCCATCCTCGGGTATCCTGCATTAGCCAAGTTCATGGCACTGACTCACCACGGCTACAACGTCCTCAAGATGCCAGGAAGCGGCGGGATCATCACAGTCCCCTGCGAAGAAATAGATGCGGTGTGCTCCCTCGAGCGCGCCTTCCAAGCCGCAGCAATCAAGGACCCTGACAGCAAGGGCACGCAGTACCCTCCCTAGGCCATCCCCAAGAAGAAGAAGCAGCTACTCCGCACAGGGCCCCAGGGGGGCGGCGTCTCTAGCGGCACCGCTTCAGGATCAGCGCCCGCGGCTGGGGCGCCTCCCTCCCTCGCATAGGAAGGCGCGCCCGACGCCCTCCTCGGGCAGGGCTCGGGGGCTCTCTTCTGGAGGGCCTCAGGCCTAGCCAACATCACGAGGGAGGCGCTCGGGCACCACGTGGAGGCGTGCTTTGAGGCACGTTTCCCTCAGGAGGACAACGGGCAAGGAGCACCCGGCGCTTAGGAGTTCATCGCCAAGACCACTCAGGAGCTACAAGATGCAAGAGCCATGCACGGCGACCGCCGCCCACCTAGCGCAGCTCCCCATCCAGGCGAGGATGGCGGGCTGCGCATCTGCATCGACATCCCAGGGCTCAATAGGGCCGCATCTCAGGAGCGCTTCTGGTCTTCGCGCGTTGGGCAGTGTGAGGGTCCACCCCACAGCTATGTCCGCATGCTGTTTGGCCTGCCGAGCATGGCAGCCGCCTTCCAGCGCAACCTACGGAGCATCCTGGCGGCTCAGGAGGCCAGGCATCACGCGGTCCTGGTGGAGATGGAGACGGTCCTCAAGGAACCGCCCGAGCCCCCAGAGCCTCCAGAGGCTCAGGGCACAGGCGGCTCATGAGGAGCGGCCCCTTCGTCACGCGTCTTCGGCTACCCCAACACCCCTTCGACAGCGGAACCAGGTGACATTTTCCAAGTTTATTTAGCTGGGGGCGCCCTTCGGGCCGCATCATTCCCAGGTCGCATGGGTCTGTCCCCGCGGCATGTATCTTTTTGCATCTTTTGCTTACCCTACTGGGGGCGCCCCTCGGGCTGCATCATCCCCAAGCCGCTCAGGTCCGTCCCGGTGGCGTGTATTGTTCTTGCATCTATCTAAGCTAGTTTGCTTCCCATGCATGAGTTATTTATAGTCATCCCCTGCTTAATCATCACTCACCGTGTCCGCCCGCATCGCTGATCGACCCTCTGCTCACCCCGCAACGGGGGCTACTCATGCTGGCACGGCGCTTATGCTCGGGTCCGTCCCTGCAATGCTGACAAATCTAAGCGGTTGAGATCTAGCTCGCGGCACACCCGCGCACGTCACCTCACCAGACCCTCAGTGCCTTCGTCTTCTTGCGGAATGATCGGTGGCAAACCAGCAAGCGTGGTTGCAATTCGCACCTCCTCTCATGCTAACCTGTAGGAACCTCCCGAGAGCAATAGCGGGCGGCACCACGGGCTCCTTCCTTTCCCATACAATTTGCTTGCGTGTCGAAAGGGGGGCTCCTGAGCATCACAACTCAGGAGCTCTTACTGGCTCTCCAGCCCTCACCCCCGGCCTTGACCACGGTATCGTGACCTGGCATACCAACGGTGGCTCAGCTCGCTCGAGGGCCGGGACCCAAGGATGTAGAGCACACGAAGGGCGCGGGAAAGAGGGGGAGCCCCGCACGTGCCTACCCTGGCTACACTACAGTCACCAACGCGCAGGGAGCCTGGTGATGTGCAAGGAATCGACTCTGACTACCAATATAAGTTCCGCATCCAAGTCAGCCGAGCGCCACGGCACAAGATCCCCATCTCTTGCAGCACTGAAGCGGCAGCGTCGCCTCCCTTTCCCACCTTCAGGTGGCTGCTTGCAGGCCAAAGGGGACCTCTTGAGCATCGCGCCTCAGGAGCTCTTACTGGACCTCGGGCCGCTCACCTCCTGGCCTTGACCACGACATCGCGACCTGGCATACCAGCGACGGCTGCAGCCCGCCTGGGGTCTGGGACCTATCGGCATAGAGCGCCAAGCTACCGCGAGGTTGGAAAGGGGAGATTAGGCCGAAGCGGGGCATGCATTCGTAAATCTTCATAATAAGGACGATATCAGCAAAAGACATTACACACCCTTTACACGCCCCCATGGGGTTCACCTCGATTCCTCGCAAGGAACAGAAGGAGGAAGTTTCTAGGAGCCTTATCTACACGCACCCGCGCCACCAACGCCATCATCAACAGTGGGCCACGGGAGGCCGGCACCAATCCCATCCAGATCAGCGACGGCGGCGGCCTGACGCTGTGGCTGCACTCCGGCCACGGCGCGAGCTCAGAGGCACGTAGCTGTCGTCGCTCCTCCCCGGAGTCTCGTAGGGCTCGGGAGAGTCGCTGGACTCCGAAGCGTCACCGCTGCCACCAGAAGAAACGCTGGCGAGGCCAGCGGCAGACCTTGCCCCTGCCGCCGCGCCGTCCCAATGACCCCCTTCAGGGCAGCACTCCAAGCGGCGGCCTTCCTCGTCGAAGACCTTAAAGAACATCGTGGAGGCGCCGTCGTACTCAAAGTGGATGGCGAGGGCGCCCTCTGCACGGCAAACCCGGGCAACCTCACCCCAGCCGCGGGTCATGAAGATCTTGCCTGGGGAGACGACCTCGACCTCCGCCCCTGTCACTGGGGCATCGCACTCAGCGTGCTACAGCCAAAGCTCGAGGGGTCCCCTTGGCGGCATCTCGGCGGAGAAGAACTGCGGGAAGCGAATCCAGGTGCGCTGAGGCATCGCCTCCCACATCACGAGCTCGCGCGAGGAGCCCTCGGCGTGGGTTCCTGGGGCAATGGTGCGTGCCACCACGGCGCGGGGGCCGCGGCCCCGACGGGGACGGCGCTGGTCGCAGCCTCTGCCTCCGGAGCCCTCGGCCTGGGCATACAAGGGCAGCGGATACCCCGGGGGAGGCTGCTCGCACCAAGGCCTCGACACCTCTGGCCTCATGACTACATCGCGGAGGTTGGTCAGCCTCTTCTTCGGCGGAAGCGGCCCCGGCTCGTCGCGGGTTTTTTTCCCTTTTCTGTGGCTGAGAACCTCTGAATAGGCGCCATGGGAATTGCTACGAGCGATGGAGCGATGGAGGAGAAGCGAGTGGAGCAGGAAGAGATGGGAGACGGGGGCTCCGCCCCGTGCTCATTTATAAGAGGAGAAGGCCAACCGGAGACCACCACGATCACAGGTAATGATGATTTTTCTCTGCATGCAGCAGGGACTCGTCAAGTCGGGCAATTGCCGAGGCAGTGTGGGGAAGCGGAGACGCCCACGTCTCATCAATCGCCATGCGTCAACCGAGGCCGCAGGTTGTCGGGGCCCGCGGCGCTCCGTACATGCCCCTTGGCTTCGCCTCGAAGCCAAGTCCGAGCGCACCTTGGGCTCGGGGGCTACTGTCGGCGTCCTGGGAACGGGGGTCCCCAGACTTGCCTGCCTACAGCCTACGTCGTGGCTCCTCCAGCGGCCCTGTACGTCCCAACTTCATCAGCGAACACTCAAGACCCTCGCGAGGGGCCAAGCATCGTGAGGCGGACGATGCAAGACCTCCTCGAGGGCGGCCTCACCAGGTTGTCTCGCGAGGGGTGGAGATATCAAGGTGAGGGGCACCTCGCGAGGTTCCTGTGACGCAAGCCATGACAACCATGGCCAGGCAGGTGCCAGAGCGCGCAGCGTACTCGTTTCCTCTTTGGTGCTAAAGGGGCAAGCGCAGGCGAGGAGTCCCGAGGCATCAGGCAAAGGTTTCCATATCAGTGCAACGAGACCAGGACCAGCAGAACGGCAGGATGGAGGTCACCGTGGAGCCCAGGACGGCGTCACCACCAGAGCCTTTGGCCGGCGAAGACCACCTTTAGTCAGGATAGCTTGTACTAGTTGTCTCCCTTCGAACTTGGCCGTTGTTGGATCCCTTCCTTCCTACATTTGGGAAGAGGGCCAGGGCCTCTATAAATAGGACTAGCCACCATAGTAGAAGCCAACTGATCTTGGGCCATTCAGATCATCCTCAACCACACAAGCTCACCGATCTCAAGGACACCTCTCCTCAGGAGGCTGTTCTTCCCTTGTACCTGTTCATCCCTAGCCCAAGAGGCAATCCACCACACCACACTGGAGTAGGGTATTACACCACATTGGTGGCTGGAACCAGTATAAACCCTGTGTCCCTTGTTCTGCGAGCTCAACGCAATGAGTTTTGAGATCGCGGCGAGTGCGTGAGCTAGAGGGGGAGAGATCTTCGTGCGCACCCCAGTGTTCGAACCTCGAGGGTTTTGCCGGAACCCGCAATCCGACATCCGCCACTCATAAGGATGACAATCAAAGAACACCTCATGTTTCAAATTTGTCACACAACGGTTACCATACGTGCATGCTACGGGACTTGCAAACTTCAACACAAGTATTTCTCAAATTCACAACTACTCAACTAGCACGACTCTAATATTACCATCTTCATATCTCAAAACAATCATCAAGTATCAAACTTCTCATAGTATTCAATGCACTTTTTATGAAAGTTTTTATTATACCCATCTTGGATGCCTATCATATTAGGACTAATTTTATAGCCAAAACAAATTACCATGCTGTTCTAAAGGGCTCTCAAAATAATATAAGTGAAGCATGATAGATCAATAATTTCTATAAAATAAAACCACCACCGTGCTCTAAAAGATATATGTGAAGCACTAGAGCGAAATTATCTAGCTCAAAAGATATAAGTGAAGCACATGGAGTATTCTAATAAATTCCTATTTATGTGTGTCTCTCCAAAAGATGTGTACAGAAAGGATGATTGTGGTAAACTAACAAGCAAAGACTCAAATCATCCAAGACGCTCCAAGCAAAACACATATCATGTGGTGAATAAAAATATAGCCTCAAGTAAAGTTACCGATGGACGAAGACGAAAGAGGGGATGCCTTCCGGGGAATCCCCAAGCTTAGGCTTTTGGTTGTCCTTGAATTTTACCTTGGGGTGCCTTGGGCATCCCCAAGCTTAGGATCTTGCCACTCCTTATTCCAAAATCCATCAAATCTTTACCCAAAACTTGAAAACTTCACAACACAAAACTCAACAGAAAATCTCATGAGCTCCGTTAGTATAAGAAAAGAAATCACCACTTTAAGGTACTGTAATGAACTCATTCTTTATTTTTATTGGTGTTAAACCTACTGTATTCCAACTTCTCTATGGTTCATACCCCCCGATACTAGCCATAGATTCATCAAAATAAGCAAACAACACACGAAAAACAGAATCTGTCAAAAACAGAACAGTCTGTAGTAATATGTATCAAACGTATACTTCTGTAACTCAAAAAATTCTTAAATAAATTGGTGGACGTGAGGAATTTGTCTATTAATCATCTTCAAAAAGAATCAACCTAAAAGTACTTTCCAGTAAAAAATGGCAGCTAGTCTCGTGAGCGCTAAAGTTTCTGTTTTATACAGCAAGATCATAAAGACTTCACCCAAGTCTTCCCAAAGGTTCTACTTGGCGCAAACACTAATTTAACACATAAAACAACATCTAAACAGAAGCTAGATGAATTATTTATTACTAAACAGAAACAAAAAGTAAGGAACAAAAATAAAATTGGGTTGCCTCCCAACAAGCGCTATCGTTTAACGCCCCTAGCTAGGCATTGATAATTTCGATGATGCTCACATGAAAGACAAGAATTGAAGCACGAAGAGAGCATCATATAGCACGTGACAAACACATCTAAGTCTAACATACTTACTATGCATAGGCATTTTATAAGCAAACAAATTATCAAGACAAGGCAAAAACTAGCATATGCATGGAAGAAGAAAGAAACAATAGCAATCTCAACATGACGACAGGTAATTTAGTAACATTAAAATTTCTACAACCATATTTTCCTGTCTCATAGTAATTGCATGTAGGATCATATTCAAATTCAACAATATAGCTATCACATAAAAAATTCTACATGATCCACATGTATGCAAAGTTGACCCTCTTCCAAAATAGTGGGATTAACATTAACTAAAGTCATGACCTCTCCAAACCCACTTTTATCAAAAACTTCATAAGATTGAACATTCTCCAAATATGTGGGATCAGAAGTTGACACTCTTCCAAACCCACTTTCAATATTATTGCAAACATTATTATCAATCTCATATTCATCATGGGGCTTAAATAAATTTTCAAGATCATAAGAAGAATCACCCCAATCATGGTCACTGCAACAAATAGTAGTCGTAGCAAAACTAGCATCCCCAAACTTGAGGTTTTTCATATCATTAACACAATTGACATTAAGAAAATTTATAATAACATCATTGCAATCATGCTTTTCATCGAAGGAACTACCAAGTATGGGTGCAATAGCAACGATCTCATGTTTAACATAAGGAACTATAGCAAATTCATCTTCATAAATATTGGCTTCATGGCCACAAGAATAGCAAGCATCATGTTCATCAAGGGATATTTCAATCAAATCATCGGAATCATAATTATCTATAGATTCATGCATATCATTATTTTCTTCCAAAGCAATGGTCATTCTTTCAATAAATTCTTTGACATAGACATTATGAGCATAGTTTTCATAGCAATATTTAAGTATGTCAAAATTTTCAGATTCGTAGAGAGTAATATCATACTTTTCAATCAAAGAAGCAACTTCATAAGCACCCTTAAAATCAACTTTAATTTGTTCGATATCGTAGTAACTATAAACACCCTTTGCATAAGAAGATAAGATTTCATTATCATTAAACTCACATAGGTAGGGGAGGTGTTTTTTAGGGTTCTTAGAGCAACAAGTAAAATCATAAATTTCACAAAGATTCCAAGCATAACACAACAATCTGTTTATTTGATCCCATAAGAGTCTCCCTTTTTCAGACCAACGATGACGCACAAAATGAGCATGCTTATCTAAAGATTTCCCATCAACTAGGCTAGTTGGGGTTTCAGCACGAGCGCATAAGGATCGAAGATGATCCAAGTAGAACACTTTAAGTGGATCCATATCAATAGATTTTTAGCAAGCAAAGATGAAAGAAAATAGAAGGCACATGGAAACACAAACAAAGATACATACGGGAAGAAGGCGAAGAAAAGGCAAAGGTGAAGTGGGGGAGAGCAAAACGAGAGGCAAATGGCAAATAATGTAATGCGAGGGATAAGAGTTTGTGATGGGTACTTGGTATGTCTTGACTTGGCATAGATCTCCCCGGCAACGGCGCCAGAAATCCTTCTTGCTACCTCTTGAGCATGCGTTGGTTTTCCCTTGAAGAGGAAAGGGTGATGTAGCAAACTAGCGTAAGTATTTCCCTCAGTTTTTGAGAACCAAGGTATCAATCCAGTAGGAGACTACACGCAAATCCCTCGTACCTGCACAAACAATCAAGAACCTTGCAACCAACGCGATAAAGGGGTTGTCAATCCCTTTGTCGGATGTGGGGTTCCGGCAAACCCTTAAGGTTTGAACACTGGGGTGCGCGCGAAGTCTTTCCCTCCTACCGATCTACGCCCTAGCTCGCTAAGATCTCGCGGACAAACTCGACGAACTCGCAACACAAAGAGACACGAGGTTTATACTAGTTCGGGCCACCATTGTGGTGTAATACCCTACTCAAGTGTGGTGGTGGTGGATTGCCTCTAGGGCTGATGATGAACAGTACAAGGGAAGAACGGCCTCCTGAGGTTGAGGTGTTCTTGTGGCTAGGGTAGGCTCTTGATCCGATTGGACCAAGCTAAGATGAGATGCCCCTACTGTGGTGGCTAGTTCTACTTATATAGGCCCTGGTCCTCTTCCCAAATATTGAGCGGGAAGGGAGCCAACAACGGTGGGCAAATTTGAAGGGAGGCAGCTAGTACAAGCTATCCTGACAAAAGTGGTCTTCGCCTGCGAAAGGCTCTGGTGGTGACGCCGTCTTGGGCTCCACAATGACCTCCATCTTGCCGTCCTCCTGGTCTTGGTCTCGTTGCACCAATATAGCAACCTTTGCCTGATGCCTCAGTACTCCTCGCCCGCGCTGGCCTCCTTAGCACCAAAGAGGAAACAAGGATGCTGCGCGCGCTGGCGCCCGCCTGGCGCTCGCCTGGTGTCGATCGTCATGGCTCACGTCACGAGAGCCTCGTGAGGTTCGCCCCGCCTTGATATCTCCGCTCCTCGTGAGCCTGCCTGACTAGGCCACTCCTGAGGAGGTCTTGCGTCGTCCTCCTCGCGAGGCTTGGACCCTCGCGAGGGTCTTGGATGCCTTGTTGATGAAGATGGGCCGTACGGCCTGCTGGCTTAGCCACGCCGTGGGCCGCAGGCAGGCAAGTCTGGGGACCCCCATTCCCAGAATGCCGACAGTAGCCCCCGGGCCCAACGTGCGCTCGGGCTTGGCTTCGCGGCGAAGCCAAAGGTCCAGTTCGGAGCACCGCGGGCCCCAAAAGCCTGCGGCCTCGGCTGACGCGTGGCGGTTGATTGGACATGGGCGTCTCTGCTTCCCCACGCTGCCTTTGAATCCGCCTGGATATGTGGCCCCCGCGGCCTACACAGTTATTCTTCCTTCACCCACGCCTGGCTCTTCCAATGTCCCTGGTTCCTCGAGACCCTGCTCTGTCCTGCCAATCCGGCTTACGCTCCGCCTGCTTCATCGCCATGGTGCCAAAACAAGCTGAAAAGGGGAAGAAACCCCTGTCGTTGCCAACTACGCCTCCGTCTTTTGAACCGGCGCTCGGCTGCCCTCGCGTGCTCAACGACGAGGCCATGGACAAGGTGTGCCCCATGCTTGCCTCCAGCTTCAACGAGTGGGGAGGGACAGTGGCTTGGCCTGCGTCCCTCACTCGCATGGACTGGGCAGCCACTGAGGTCTTGATCTTCATCGACGCCCTCTGGGCTGGCTTGATTCCTCCCTTCTCCTCCTTCTTCAACGCGGTACTCGAGCATTACCAGATCCACATGCTTCATCTCGACCCTCAATCTGTGACCCTTCTTGCCGTTTTCGCCTTCTTGTGCGAGGCCATGATGGGCATCTCTCCTTCCGTGGCCCTGCTTCACCATTTCTTCTCATTGCATTTAACCGATCCTCGGCAGAGCTCGGGGTGTGTGGGCTTCCAGGTCATGGCCGCGACTGCGGGCGCGGGGATTGGCTTCGAGCTCCCTTCATCCACGAGCGAGTTTCGCACGCGATGGGTGTTCGTTGATGCCAGCGTGCTCAGCCCCCTGCTCCAAGTTCCGGCGGAGCCTGCTGTTCCGAACTCCGGCTAGGGCCATCAGAAGCTCTCGAGCCCCCGCCTTGCTCTCGTCTAGGCCAGGCTGAGGCTGCTGAAGGACCGCGGCATAACCGCACCTATGGTGGTGAAGGAGTTCGTCAAACGCCGGGTTGCTCCGCTTCAGCGCCACTCTCGCCCAATGTGGACCTTGCTCAACAGTCAGGACCACATGAGGTTCCAGGAGTCAGGGCTCCCTCTCGGGACGCGGCAGACAGTGCTCAAGGTGTTGACGGGTGTCCCTCTGCCGGCCGAAATGCCTGGGAAGAATTGCCTGCTGTATCGTTGCAAGAACAAGGATGAGTTTGCAGCGAGCATGCCTTCTTTCGACAAATGGGGGCTGCGGCCGGTCGGACTGGTGGGGCCCCGCGAGTACCCCGTCGTCGTGGTTCCCTTCTTCGCCGCCGGTGCCGAGCTCGCCCCAGGTGAGGGTGTGGGAGGACGAGCTCCGACGGGGGCCGGTGGCTCGAGTACTGCGGAGCACATGCCGAGTGGTGATCCTGGGGCATCGTCCTCGGGGGCCTGCGACCCCCCTCCCGAGGTGCCGATTATTGAGGAGGCGCAGCATGCGGCTCCCGAGGCCAAGGCTCCAGGAGCCTCGGGAGGTTGCGGTGAGACGGTGCCCGGCTGTTTGCCGCAACCGAGCACCCCTGAAGACATCCTTCCAGGCTCTTCTTCGGCCCCGCCGCGCACCGGCCGTCACGTCCAGCGTTTCGGTCGTCTTTGTGTGGACTTCGAGGAGCTCCATAAGAGGAAAGGATCTCCTAGCGGCAGCAATACCTTCGGGCCATTGAAGCGGCGAAAGTACATCGCCATTGACGCGTAAGTATCTTGTTGTCACGGCTTCCTGCGTGTAGCCTCCTTATCCTGACGTCGGTTCTCCAGGGCCCCTTCCGTTGAAGCTGTTGCATCTCCCGAGAAGCGGCCTCCTCCTTCATCAACTCCCCCATCTGCCTTGAGCGTTCCTGGCCTTCTTACCGCCCTTGGAGCTGGGCCGGTTGGAGGAGCATCTCTGTCTTCGTGGAGCGCTGAGCCCGCAGCTTGGCCACCCCTCCCCCATGGTCTAGCATGGAGCTTGGCGGGCGTGCCCAAGACTCCTCCCTTGCTCATGGGCAGTAGCTGGTTGGCTTCGATCTTTGGTTCCTCTTCAAGCAGCGAGCCCCAACCGGCTCGAGCTTCTCGCAAGGACGGGCTGTCGTCAGGTGCGGCGTCAGCCCCCAGCCCCCTGCCGGGAGGTGGCATGCCACTTGGCGCCCCGCCCGCAGCCCCCGTGGTGGAGGACGAGGTGGGTCGAGCGTTCGAGCTCGAGCACGGGCGGAGCGTAGGTCGCCACGAGCTCTTCCAGGAGGCGATGGGCGCGATGAGCCGACTTGGTGAAGAGCTCGCGGGTGTCGACTCGCGCCTTGAGGCTGAAGGTCTCCGGCTGGTGGAGGAGCGGCGCAAGTTGTGGTTGGCCATCAACCTCGGTCGCTACCAGTGCGACCTTGAGAATGCGAAGGCCGAGGCGTCCCTCAAGATCGCCCATGAAGCCCGCTCGCGAGCCTTGGAAGAGGCTTGCGAGGCTGACCACCGTCACGAGGCTGCGGAGGAGCGCGCGTGGGAACTCTAGGCCTGGAGCGCGCCCCTTGAGCAACAGGTGGAGGCGCGCAGGGCCGCTCTTGCATCGCTGAGGGGGACGCCTGCGGAGGATGAGGAGGTCCGGAAGCGCGGTGAGGCGCTGGCCCTGGAAGCCGTGGAGCGCAACCTCGAGCTCGAGCGACTGGAGACGAGGGAGCGTGAAGTTGCTCAAGCAGGAGATGTCGTCGGGGCTCGCGAGGCCGGAGTTGAGGAGGAGGTGAGTCGCCGGGTGGCCGAGGTTCGCGCGGACCTGGAGGGTAAGCACGACATGAAGCTGAAGCTCGCGGGTACGGAGGATGAGGGCATGGCCTCTGCCCTCAGGCCCAGGTTGGATGAGGCTGAGAGGCGCGCGGAGGCCACGACCGCCGCCCTGGTTACGGTGCAGGCGGACTTGGCCTCCGCCCGCGCCGAGCTGCGCTCCCTTCGGAGGCGGGTTGATGATGCTGAGGCCGTCGCGCGGCAAAACGCGGAGGAAGTGCTCCAACGACGAACGCTGGTGCGCGAGCATGCCCCTATGCTTCAGGATCTCCGGAACAGGGCCAATATCGCCCTGGGCCATATTTGCGACGTGGAGGTGCCGACCCCTCACTCGAATGACTATGCCAGCCACCTGACCTTCTTCACTGAAGTGGTGACGCGCTTGGAGGCTCGATCTGCCAGAGCTTGCCAACTTGTGGAGGAAAGGGGGCGTGGCCTGCTTGAGCGCGCTTTCTCCCGTGTCTTCAGCCACCTTCTTAATGCCGACCCCAACTTCGATTTCGACGCCGCCATCACCCTTGTTCCCATGGCCGTCCGGGGTGACCTGGCGCGTTGGGTTGAAGACAACGTGGATGCGTTGGTCAGGGCCTTCACTTCGGAAGATGACGGGGTGGTGGTCGCCTCAGACGAAGGCGACGTGGTCGACGACGGCGACAATGCCGACGAAGATGATGACGACGCGAGTGATGCGTCCGCGGGTGATGCAGCGAGCGACATTTCCGGCTGACCCCATGTTCTCCTGTCGTTTCATCCTGCACGCAAAACTCGGGCGTGGCCCTTGGAAAACTTGTAAGAGCATTTTGGGAGGGGGAGCCCCTCATGTAAGCAAACTGCAGTATTACTTTCCTATGCGGTGTGAGTTTGTATCCTCGCGGACTCATGAATCCAGGTGCGAGTTCTCTGTCATGGTTTACCTTAGTCAGCACCAGCTTTGACCTGGGTCGCAAGGCGTTGAGTTTCTGAGAATCCTGCGGAGCTTGTCGCCCCGTCAGAAGGGGCCCATGAGAGGTGAGCACCAGTTGTAGTGTTGGCGCGCGCTTGGCGTGCACGTGCTTCGTGCAGTCCCGCTCGCGAGGAGTTCGTGTGGGGAAGGCGACGGACATGAGTCCCAGACAAAATGAGATCCAGAAGGCAAGAAATTGCTCGAACGAGAAAAGGCTCCCCCCGCGCGCATCGATAAAAACTCAGCTTCAACTCAAATCAAGATCCAGAAAGCAAAGCTATAGAAAGAGAGATCCAAAGCAAAAGGCTGCGTCTGGCACCTAGTCTAGTCTTCTGGTCTTCAAGTCTTCTCACCAGCGCGGAGCTAAGTGCTACCACTAGGCGTGGGAGGGAGCCCTAGGGCCTGAGCCGGCACCCCTGAGACTCCGGGGCGTGTACAGCCCCAACTCATTATTACGTGAGAGTGTCACGGGCGGCGAGCTTCACAGGCACTGGGCCTTCTTCACAGGTACCGGCCTTGCTTCATATCGCCAGACAAGGGGCCCTCCTTGCGCCACCCTTGACCCACTTTGAGCCGACCGGTCACCGGGACAACACAAAGGAGGGAAAGAGGACGCCAGCGGTGCCCTCGGCGACCACAGGTCCTCTGCCGGGGGAAGGGTTGTCGAGTCCTCCCCGGCAGAGGGCCTACCTCTGGGTGTCGCCAGGCGTCGCGCGACGCGGGGAGGGGCCTTGCTCCTGGCTCCCTCTTGGCGGCCCCCAGCGTGTCTCCCTTAATGGAACGGGTGCTGCCATGCCAGGGTCGTCGATCGACGCTGCAACCTGATTCATCTGCAGCCCATGGTTAGCATAAGCCTGTTCCTGAGACATTAGCGGTACCCTGTAGTTGCCGTTGCCGGCGCGATCGTCGTGGTTCTCCGTTGGTTCTTGGAAAGCTTTGGCTCCTAGCTCCCCCTCTCCCCAATCTTCTCCAATGAATGAGCCGGGGTCGTCCTCCGGTGCGTACTCTTGATCCATCATGCGGGGCACGTAGGCCTCCGGGGCCGTCACCCCGAACACCTCGCCGTGGTGCCCCACGCTCCATATTGCTCGGCCCAGGGTGGCGTCCTGATACGTCTCCAACATATCTATAATTTATGAAGTATTCATGCTATTATATTATCCATCTTGGATGTTTTATGGGCTTCTCGTGGGCCCCACGTTGCTCCACCGACGTACTTCTTCCTTGTTGGGAGGCAACCAAATTTTATTTTAGTTTCTTGCTTTTTGGTTCTGTTTAGGAATAAATAATCCATCTAGCTTCTGTTTAGATGTGGTTTTGTGTTTTATTTAGTGTTTGTGCCAAGTAGAACCTTTGGGAAGACTTGGGTGAAGTCTTTATGATCTTGCTGTAAAAAACAGAAACTTTAGTGCTCACGAGATTAGCTTAAACTTTTTACTGGAGAGTGATATTTAGTTGATTATTTTTGCAGATGATTACTAGACAAATTCCTCAGGTCCACCAATTTATTTTAGAATTTTTGGAGTTCCAGAAGTATACGTTTGATACAGATTACTACAGACTGTTCTGTTTTTGACAGATTCTGTTTTTCGTGTGTTGTTTGCTTATTTTGATGACTCTATGGCTAGTAAAATAGTTTACAAACCATAGAGAAGTTGGAATACAGTAGGTTTAACACCAATATAAATAAAGAATGACTTCATTACAGTACCTTGAAGTGGTGTTTTGTTTTCTTTCGCTAACGGAGCTCACGAGATTTTCTGTTAAGTTTTGTGTTGTGAAGTTTTCAAGTTTTGGGTAAAGATTCGATGGACTATGGAATAAGGAGTGGCAAGAGCCTAAGCTTGGGGATGCCCAAGGCACCCCAAGGTAATATTCAAGGACAACCAAGAGCCTAAGCTTGGGGATGCCCCGGAAGGCATCCCCTCTTTCGTCTACTTCCATCGGTAACTTTCCTTGGAGCTATATTTTTATTCACCACGTGATATGTGTTTTGCTTGGAGCGTCATTTTATTTTCTTTAGCTTTGCTTGCTTTTTGAATAAAATACCAAGATCTGAAATTATTAAATGAGAGAGAGTCTTCACATAGCTACATAATTATTTAACTACTCATTGATCTTCACTTATATCTTTTTGGAGTAGTTTGTCATTTACTCGTGTGCTTCACTTATATCCTATGAGTAAATGGTTGAATGATTTGAATGTCATAAATCTGAAATTATATATGTTTGATATGCCTTACCCATGGGGAGTAATGCCTTCACATATAAGAAGTAGAGGTGGTAAATTTATTGAAGGTTAGCAAACATTGTATTGGTCACTTGAACAATTCATGAAAGAATATTGAAGGAAGAGATATTTCACATATAATACTATCTTGGACATCTTCTATGATTGTGATCCCCATTAATTATTTTCAAACCTGAGAAAATTAGTTGAAGTTGGACAAGGAAGACAACATAATGAGTTATGCTTGGGTATATTTGAATAAGTTATATTGTTATGGATCCTCTAACATGTGGTGCTTGCTATTTAGAATCCTTTGCTAGCCAAAATATCTGTACTAAGCGGGAATACTGCTTGTGCATCCAAAATCCTTGAACCAAGTTTCTTCCATGAGTGTCCACCATATCTACCTATATGCGGTATTTACCTGCCGTTCCAAGTAAATTTGCATGTGCCAAACTCTAAACCTTCAAATAATAATCTGTTTTGTATGCCCGAATCGCTCATGTAGCGACTACGGGTTAGCAATATCTTCCATGCTAGGTGGGTTATTCTAACGATGAGTGGACTTCGCTCATCATTCACGAGAAAATGGTCGATAACTGGGATGCCCAGTCCCATGATCAAAAGATCAAAATCAAATCAAAAATAATTGCAAACAAAACTCCCCCAGGTTTGATGTTAGTTGGAGGCACCCGTTGTTTCGGGCAAGCCATGGATTGATGATTGTTGGTGGAGGGGGAGTAAAATCTTTACCTTTCTGTTTGGGAACCGCCTGTAATGTATCTAGTATGGAAGATATTGGGAACTCTTGGTCGTTATGTTGACAATGAAAGCATACCTCTCAAAATTATTTTCATCTCTGTTTTTGCTTCGAGCTCTGGCACCTCTGCAAATCCCTGCTTCCCTCTGCGAAGGGCCTATCTTTTACTTTTATGCAAGAGTCAGTAGTAATCCTTCTCATTCCAGCCTACTCTTTAGTTGGCAAGCATCATGTGATGGAAACATCTAGGCATATAAGGCCATTCAAATATATTTGAGCATGAATTATTACTGTTGACATTACCCTTGAGGTAAAAGGTAGGGAGGCGAAACATTAAGCCCCTATCTTTCTCTGTGTTCGATGAATACTATTCGTTCTAAAAATATGCTTTAAGTGGTAGCAATCATGGAAGACTAAATGATAGTTGAGTATGTGAAGTTTGCTGAATCAAAGCTCTGACATAGACTCTTCTGAAAATAAGATGAATTGCAATTGTTTGATGACTGAGAACATAGTTTGTTAGTTTTCAAGAAAGTTTATGATCTATACTTTAACATGTGAATAGTTTGTTACTTGATCATGCAAAGTTCTATGAGTTGAGCTACTGTTATGACATATAATGATGCTAGAAAAGGTGATTGAAATTATCATTGATCAAACTTATGCACCTGCTAGCATTCACACTTCATAAATTATTTCTTTTATCATTTACCTACTCGAGGACGAGCAGGAATTAAGCTTGGGGATGCTGAAACGTCTCTAACGTATCTATAATTTATGAAGTATTCATGCTATTATATTATCCATCTTGGATGTTTTATGGGATTTACTATGCACTTTTATATTATTTTTGGGACTAACCTATTGACCCAGAGCACAGTGCCAGTTCCTGTTTTTCCCCTTGTTTCAGTGTTTCGAAGAAAAGGAATATCAAACGGAGTCGAAACGGAATGAAACCTTCTGGAGAAGTTATTTTTGGAAGGAAAGCAACCAGATAGACTTGGAGTGCACGTCAGGAAAGAAACGAGGGAGCCACGAGGTAGGGGGGCGCGCCCTCCACCCTCGTGGGCCCCTCGTGGCTCCCCTGACGTACTTCTTCCTCCTATATATACCCATATACCCTAAAACGATCGGGGAACAGAAGAGATCGGGAGTTCCGTTGCCGCAAGCCTCTGTAGCCACCAAAAATCAATCGGGACCCTGTTCTGGCACCCTGCCGGAGGGGGGGATCCATCACGGGTGGCCATCTTCATCATCCCGGCGCTCTCCATGACGAGGAGGGAGTAGTTCACCCTCGAGGCTGAGGGTATGTACCAGTAGCTATGTGTTTGATCTCTCTCTCTCTCTCTCTCTCGTGTTCTTGATTTGGCACGATCTTGATGTATCGCTAGCTTTGCTATTATAGTTGGATCTTATGTTGCTTCTCCCCCTATACTCTCTTGTAATGGATTGAGTTTTCCCTTTGAAGTAATCTTATCGGATTGAGTCTTTAATGATTTGGGAACACTTGATGTATGTCTTGCCCTGCATATCTGTGGTGACAATGGGATATCACATGACTCACTTGATGTATGTTTTGGTGATCAACTTGCGGGTTCCGCCCATGAACTTATGCATAGGGGTTGGCACACGTTTTCGTGTTGATTCTCCGGTAGAAACTTTGGGGCACTCTTTGAGGTTCTATGTGTTGGTTGAATAGATGAATATGAGATTGTGTGATGCATATCGTATAATCATACCACGGATACTTGAGGTGACATTGGAGTATCTAGGTGACATTAGGGTTTTGGTTGATTTGTGTCTTAAGGTGTATTCTAGTATGAACTCTAGGGCTGTTTGTGACACTTATAGGAATAGCCCAACGGATTGATTGGAAAGAATAACTTTGAGGTGGTTTCGTACCCTACCATAATCTCTTCGTTTGTTCTCCGCTATTAGTGACTTTGGAGTGACTCTTTGTTGCATGTTGAGGGATAGTTATATGATCCAATTGTGTTATTATTGTTGAGAGAACTTGCACTAGTGAAAGTATGAACCCTAGGCCTTGTTTCCTAGCATTGCAATACCGTTTACGCTCACTTTTATCGCTTGCTACCTTGCTGTTTTTATATTTTCAGATTACAAACACTACAAAAAATACACTTCCGTGATGATACGTGTTTGTCACAGTAGGTCGCGTTTTTTGTCATGCATGTACATCCATGACAAATTTATGATAGAATCAAGATAGTCATACCTGTGCTGTCGTAGAAGTGTTCCATGACATTACCAAAATTATCATCACGGATGTGTCCACTTCCATGACGATAAATCGCGCGTCATAGAAGTGCTTTCGTCCAGGGTGACCGACACGTGGCATCCACCGTAACGGAACGCCGTTAAGCTATCGGGTCGGGTTTTGGATCCGATAACCCGTTAACAGCCCCGACCAATGGGGATTTTCCACGTGTAAAATCATCATTGGCTGGAGGAAACACGTGTTGGCTCATCGCTGGGACAGATGTCATCCACTCATTGGACAGAAGGCGCCTATGATACGTCGACACGTGGCACGGCCCAACAGTGGCCCATTCCTGTGAAAAGGCCGGCCCGTTTGACTTGGTCAAAAGCTGGCGGACCGGCCCATGGAAAGCCTGTTAACAGCCTGTTCGCATATAGCCCATTTACAGCCCGCTAACCCAAGGCCCGTTACACCCTATTCGAATTAGGCCCAGTAGCGTCATCTAGGCCATCCAATATGATTCCAGCCCGTTTTCACTTCTGGCCCATGTTTGGCCCATGACGTCTTTCGGCCCATATGAGGCCCTATGTAACTCTTGGCCTATTAACGGCCCGTGCTGAAACTGGCCCGTAATGAACAGTGTATTACTTTACACCCATTAACGGCCCGTGGTGAAACTAGCCCGTAATGAACAGTGTATCACTTTATACCCATTAACGGCCCGTTATTCTGTTGGGCCGTTTCCAGCACATGTTATCTTTCGGTCTTCTCAGAGCCCATTTATTCTTGGGCTATTTTCCAGCATTCATTTACTTACGGCCCGTTACTGTCATTTTCTGCTTGTGGGCCAAATTCAGCCCGTCGTTACAGTCGGCCCGTTTGTGGTCTGTTAATACGTTGGGCCGTTTTCATAGCATCATCAAATACGGCCTATTAACGATGGCCCGTTATGGTCGGCCCATGAACGGACGATTCCAACTCTAGCCCATTTACGGCCAGAATGCGGTCTGTTTGGCCCATGTTTGGCCAATCGATCATACGGCCCGTATAAGGCCCATTGATGATACGGCCATAGAAGGCCCATTGTTTCTACGGCCCGTAGAAGGCCCACTGTTTCTACGGCCCGTAGAAGGCCCACTGTTTATACGGCCCGTAGGAGGCCGAGTGTCACTACAGTAAATATTAGCCCATGGTTATTGTGGCCTAGTTTTAAAAAGTAGGTTATTGCAGCCACTAGCAAACCGCAGAAAAAGAACTGCACTGACTACAAGCAAACAAATAAACAAGACAACAAGGAAATAAATAAGCAAGCAACTTACACTAGGCTATCACGGCTATTACACATATTACATCCACTGGGCATCAAAGTTCGCCACCAGTGCAAATATAGGGAACACAACAACATATAAACGCCGCAGCAAAACAAGTCCAGAACTGAAACCACTTCAGAAGAGCTCAAGAAACAATATCCTGGGTACCCATAATGCTGGCAAGATGCTTAGCAAGCTTATTAACTTTCTCTTGTTTGACGCTTAAGTCCTCCAGCGCTTGCTGTTGCACCAGAAAGTATGCATCTGAATTCTGCAGGGACTTCCTCAGTCCTTCGGCTTCCTATCGCATAACATCTGATCGATGTCTTTCAACTTGAAGTTGAGACTCAAGAAGCCGAACTGATTCAGGCAACGAGTTCGAAGAGCTGGTGCCAGCAGTGGTAGCCAGTAACTCGAACACTACATCAAGACAGGACTTTGGGGTTGTCTCAGTGTCTTCAATATAGTTTTTATCAGCTTTCTTGGAGACCAACAGGGATGTCTCACTATCTTGAACCTTATCTGCATTACTTCCTTTACCATTGCATAACAGGGTACTCTTCTCCAATATTTTATCCGCGTTCTAAAAGAGAAACAAACAAACACATCTCAGGTTTACAATGTAGTATATGAAACTCATTTTGGTAAACCAGTTCAGTAGTAAGGTGGACAGGATAACAACATGAAACAAACATATATCTATGTAGTATGGTCACTGTATGGTCTATATCATTCTAGTTTATGTTGCCAAATCAAGATAGATACAGTTCGAATCACATCTATTTAAGACAAAGCAGCATAGACAGAATATAAGTGTGGGAAACTACACAACAATAACAACACTTGTAATGTGCATGGCATGAGAACATAACTGTTTATTCAACTGAAACTGAAATCAACATAGAGCAAGTTACAACAGCAAACAGCCAAACACGTTGAAGAAATAGGTTTAAAACATACCTGTTGCGCCATTGGAGTTTCAATTGCATCCTTCAAATTTGAAATTAGTTGGTATCAGTAAATACAGTGATGCAAGAGCAAAGTAGTATGAACCATAGCTACGGAACCTGACCTGAGAACAATTCTTCTTCTGCTTTAAGCGTTGACTTCGGGTTCGGAGTGGTGGTCCTCGTGATTTGGGCACTGCAGTTGCCTTACTAACTGCTCATGTTTGGGTGCTCTGTGGTGGAGACGGCGCTGTGTCAACGGGAACTGGGTGTCTATCTGCTGGGGTTGGGGTTAGAAGGGGTGTAGCTGGTTCTCTGTCCAACTGGGTAGGGGTACAATCTGCATGAGTGTGGGTTATGTGTGGTGGGGCTGGTTCTTGGGCAAGTACAACCATGGTTCTATCTGCATCGACAGGTAGCACGATCTTTTCTGAAGACCGTGTTTTTACTCCCACAGATACTGCCATCACTCCCTCCAATTGAAATGGCTGATAAACAAGAAAAGTAATTGAATGTACAGACATTGTAAGATAGACTTGTGCAATGGATAGTAGGGAAGAAAACAGGGCATGAAATAATTCACATTTATGTTGTCTAAGCAAACAGAATAGCAGGACATAATTTCACATATATGATGGCTAATTAAACAGGATAGCATGACACAATTTCACATGTATGATGGCTAACTAAACAGGATAGAATGACATACTTCAAAATATGATGACTATGTAAACAGGATGACATGATATAACTATACGATGTGTCTATTAAAGTGGTTGGCATGCCATAAATCACAAACATGCCGTCGATGGAAACATGATGGCATGATATAATTCACGGATAGAATGACATAATTTAAAATATGATGACTATGTAAATAGGATGAGATGATATAACTATATTATGTCTTTAGAAAATGGGTTGGCATGCCATAATTCAGATACATGCTGTCTATGTAAACATCATGGCATGACATAATTCAAATATATGATTTATATACTAAGGAAGTGAGCAGAGGGCAATCGCATATATGATGTGTCAACTAAGGAGATGGCATTCAATATTGTGTATATGATGTAAAAACTAAGCATTGCAATACAACATATGCATTATATGAGTAATATAACCCTGCCAAGTTTGAGCATACACCTCAGGGGGATAATAGGACTGGCCATCTGCCTCTGAATCCTCCTCTGAAGAGCTATCTGTAACCAGCAAGATATGTGCTTCAGCAGGTAGCATTGTCTGCTCTGAAGACCTTGTTTTCACTCCAGATTTCTCCATCACCAATTCAAATGGCTGATGCACAGGAAGAGCAGTTGAATATACAAACATTGTCGACAAAAGCAATGAGAAATACAAAAAAAGGACGACATGATATAATTCACATATATGACGCTTGCCTAAACAGCATGGCATTGCATAATTCACATACATAATGCCTTGCAACAAGATAACATTGCATAATTCACATATATAATGTCTTGCAACAAGATGGCATTGCATAATTCACATATATGGTAATTAGACACTAAACAGGTGGCATTCACACAAAGCATGTCTAAACTAAGCAAATGACATAGCAATGCAAGATACCATACGCACGATATGAGCAACATAACCCTGCCAAGTTAGGGCATGCACCTCGGGGGGGGGGAATATGACTGGTCATCTGTCTCTGAATCCTCCTCTGAGGAGCTATCGGTAACCAGCAAGACACGCGCTTCGTCAGATAGCATTGTCTGCTCTGAAGACCTTGTTTCCACTCCAGATTTTTCCATGACCGTGCCGAATGGCTGATGCACAGGAAGAGTAATTGAATGTACTAAAATTGTTGACAAATTTAACACGTAATAAAAAAATGATGGCATGATATAATTCACATATAAGATGACTCGCTAACCAGGGTGGCATTGCAAAATTCACATATATGATGCCTGGCTAGACAAGATGGCATTGCATGATTCACATATACGATAAAGAAACTAAATAGATGGCATCGACACAAAGCATGTCTAAACTAAGCAGATGACATCTTTAATGTATACAATAAGCAATGCAAGGCACCATGTGACGCCCCAAGACCGACGCTCCAGACGGCTTCCACGTTCTTCGTGATCGTCGCGTGTATTTATTTGTTTGTTGCATTTCATCATTTCATCATCCGCATTGCATCGACACTTCGTTGCCATCAGTTTTTTTTTAAAAAACTTGCATCCGTTCGTAGTTCCCGCTTTTCCCTGTTGCCTTCGTTCTCCCTTTCGAGACCAACCGTTCTTTTGTTGTCCGACCGTTTGAGCCTCTCTGCACAATGCACAAAACCCCTTCTCGTGCGCGTCCGAAACCTTCCCCGAACCCGACCGGGGCAGTCGTCACCGTTGGATCCGGATCATCCCCAAATATCCTCTAATTATCTTCGGTTTCTCTTTTGGACTCCCTAACCCATTAATTCCGGACCGCCCGATCGCAATCGAAGGATCCAAATCATTCCCCTTTCGTATATATATAGACCCCTAGTCCATTTTTTAGACCCAAACCCTAAAATCTAGGACATCTGTCCCTCCTCGCCGCCGCTCCTCTCCCACCTCGGGATCCCCTCCCGATCAAAAATCCTTCCTCGATTTTCCAATCGGGCCAACCACTCGTCGCCCCCAATTCCATCGATCCATCCCCTCCAACCAGGGACACCCGCAAGAGAGAGCCAGGGGTCGATCCCTGCTCATCCCGAGCGCCACCGCCGGAGCTGCTCCATCCGCCGCCCGAACCTGCCAAGACCAGCACCCAGGCCGTCCCTCTCCTTCCTCCCGCGCATCTTCCTTTCCCCGTTGCTCGTTCTCATATCTCTCTCTGTCCCTGTACTTGCTATAGCAGGAGATCGCCATGGCCGCTGTTGTCCTCGTCGTCGCGCCGTACGCTACCAAGACCGGCCGAATTCGTGCCCTGCCTCCATTCCCGCGCAGTTCCCGCCGTGTCCCTGCTGCGTCGCCGTTCCTTCGCCAAGTCCCTCGCCAGCCGGAGCTCGCCTTCGCCGCCAGTAGTAGTAGCAGCAACAGCGCAGCCCCAAGCGCCTGGGGTTTCTCTTGCCCTCCAGCCGCCGTGCCCTCACGCTTCCGGCGAATCTCCAGTCAGCCAAGCTGCGCCCGTTCTTCCCTCCGTTCTTCTCCCTGTCTCTCCTCTCGGAACTCACTCGCTCTCTTTAATTCTTCGCAGGAGCCGAGCCGCCGTCGTCCTACTCGACTCCCACCATCGGGGACCGGCTCCCCTCGTCAGATCCGGTGGATCCCCGCCGCCGTCCGCCTCCTGCAGGCCTCCCCGTCGCCTGCCAGAGTTCCTGCTGTCGCCATCGTCATTCGAGGCCAGTGCCTCTGCATCGAACCGGGGGCTGACGCCTCCGCGCCCTACTTCTCGTTCTGCCCGGGAACGAGCATCGCCCCGCGTTGACCGGTCCAGCGCCAGCGTGGACGAGCGCCACTCGCCGCGCGAGGCCTCCTCTGCTTCGCTCGCAGCCCAGATGCCCAGCGCCTCCTCAAGCCCAACGTGAGCAGCCCAGTCGATCCAGATTCAGCCCATGTAGTTTTTTTCCTTCCGCTGCGAATTTGTCCAATTATCCAGGAGTTTACAGATTTACAGAAAAGTCCCTCTAGATCATGCATTTAATAACTCACAAATGGTGCATCGGATTAAAATGATTTTAATATGTAAAATGCTTAGAATTCTGTCTAGTTTCACATTATGCCACTCTCATCCATGTTTAAAATGTCTAAATTGCTGTTTGATTAAATTTGCTCAAATGCCATGTTAAAATGATTTATTTCATAACTAAATAACCGTAGCTCGGATTTAAATAAACTTTATATGTAAATGGGGTAGAAAAATGCATAGATTAACATGGTGCTCTTTATTTTGCTGTTTAACAACATTAAAATTGTGTTTATGGAAGAACAGTACCAATTCCAAAATATGCATATGAGGATTTTCTGAAATTGTTGTTTGTTGTTCTGGCCTCATTTAAACTTGCCTAGATAGATAGTCTTACTATGCTTCACCTCTTGCCATGTTTAATAACATTTAATATTGTTGGGTACATAAACGAAAGAGAACTAAATATTTGATGTGGTGTTTTGTCAATATGCAACTCGTGGCATATCGAGCTCCACTTAATTTGTAGTATTGTTTGTTGCACTTTGCCATGCCATGCTCATTAAAACGGACATGCATCATACTTGTTTGTGCATCATGCCATGTGTATGTGATGGTTGTTTACTATGTTGTTTGTTTCTTTCCGGGTTGCTTCTCTCGTTAGCTTCGGTTTCGTTCCGGAGTTGTGAGGATTCGTTCGACTACGTCCGTTTGTCTTCTTCATGGACTCGTTCTTCTTCCTAGCGGGATTTCAGGCAAGATGACCATACCCTCGAAATCACTTCTATCTTTGCTTGCTAGTTGTTCGCTCTATTGCTATGCCGCGTTACCTACCACTTGCTTATCAAGCCTCCCAATGAACCTCTAACCTTTTTTCACCCTTCCTAGAAAACCGTTGTTTGGCTATGTCACCGCTTTTGCTCAGCCCCTCTTATAGCGTTGCTAGTTGCAGGTGAAGTTGAAGTTTGTTCCATGTTGGAACATGGATATGTTGGGATATCACAATATATCTTATTTTAATTAATGCATCTATATACTTGGTAAAGGAAGGCTCGTCCTTATGCCTGGTGTTTTGTTCCACTCTTGCCGCCCTAGTTTCCGTCATACCGGTGTTATGTTCCTTGATTTTGCGTTCCTTACGCGGTTGGGTGATTTATGGGACCCCCTTGACAGTTCGCTTTGAATAAAACTCCTCCAGCAAGGCCCAACCTTGGTTTTAACATTTGCCACCTAAGCCTTTTTCCCTTGGGTTCTGCAGACTCAAGGGTCATCTTTATTTTAACCCCCGGGCCAGTGCTCCTCCGAGTGTTGGTCCAAACTAGAGCCCTTTGCAGCGCCACCTCGGGGAAACTTGAGGCCTGGTTTTAGTTGTACGGACTGCTCATCCGGTGTGCCCTAAGAACGAGATATGTGCAGCTCCTATCGGGATTTGTCGGCACATTCGGGTGGTCTTGCTGGACTTGTTTTACCATTGTCGAAATGTCTTGTAAACCGGGATTCCGAGACTGATCGGGTCTTCCCGGGAGAAGGAATATCCTTCGTTGACCGTGAGAGCTTATAATGGGCTAAGTTGGAACACCCCTGCAGGGTATAAACTTTCGAGAGCCGTGCCCGCGGTTATGTGGCAGATGGGAATTTGTTAATATCCGGTTGTAGAGAACTTGACACTTGACTTAATTAAAATACATCAACCGCGTGTGTAGCCGTGATGGTCTCTTTTCGGCGGAGTCCGGGAAGTGAACACGGTTCTTCTGTTATGCTTGAACGTAAGTAGTTTTAGGATCACTTCTTGATCACTTCTAGTTCACGACCGCTGCGTTGCTTCTCTTCTCGCTCTTATTTGCGTATGTTAGCCACCATATATGCTTAGTGCTTGCTGCAGCTCCACCTCATTACCCTATCCTACCCATAAGCTTAAATAGTCTTGATCTCGCGGGTGTGAGATTGCTGAGTCCTCGTGACTCACAGATTCTACCAAAACAGTTGCAGGTGCCGACGATACCAGTGCAGATGACGCAACCGAGCTCAAGTGGGAGTTCGACGAGGAACGTGGTCGTTACTATGTTTCTTTTCCGGATGATCAGTAGTGGAGCCCAGTTGGGACGATCGAGGATCTAGCATTTGGGGTTGTCTTCTTTTCTTTTGGTTCCGTAGTCAGACCTATGTGTATACTCTGATTGATGTATGATTTTATTTATGTATTGTGTGAAGTGGCGATTGTAAGCCAACTCTTTATCCCATTCTTGTTCATTACATGGGATTGTGTGAAGATGACCCTTCTTGCGACAAAACCACAACGCGGTTATGCCTTTAAGTCGTGCCTCGACACGTGGGAGATATAGCCGCATCGTGGGCGTTACACACCATATGCATGATGCATGATATTACCAACATCAGCATGCCAAGTTAGAGCGAAGACCTCATGGGGTAAATAGGAGTGGTCTTCTCCTTCTGAATCCCCCTCAGAACAGTTATCTTCCTCTTGATTACGATCCGAAATGGGTGGAGGGGGGCTGCCTTTGCGCCCACCATGGAACAACGTCTGCATGAAATTTTATTGCCACGCAAGGCTCGTCTCTTTTGCTCTACATGATCAGTTCCATTGTGTACAATAACTGGCATGCATAGGAATAAAACATACTGAGATTATGTAAGGAGTGCATGCACAAATCCAGAGTGATGGTAGCAAACTGTGGATAGACCCAAAACCAATGATAGCAGGCAGATAATAGCTTTAGTTAAAAAATACAAATAATGGCTCCTTTAATGTTTGTTTGCACCCAACATGAAACTCATAGTAGACACAGGAGATTAACCAGATAGTAGACAGATAGTACTAATTGCTGCCCCAATATGTACCCCACAACAATTTAAAAACTCAAGTTTCAGCATTAGTTTGGACCTGACTCGGAGTCTAATAGGTGAACACGACGATAATGTAGCATGTCATCATATTAAGTGATGCATAACGTAAGCAGACACGGAAGAGTGCGACCTCTCTTGCAGACCCGTGTAGTCCTCAAGGTCATCTGCTCAGTTGATGATGGTAATGCAGTTGCCGTGGCTGCCGGCGGCGGGGAAAAAGATCAAAGGCGGCGAAAGACAGTCTGGAGAGCGGATCCCTGCTGTGGTGAACCCTTCCGTCGTTGGAGCAGCTGAGCCGGGGTGGAACACAGCGCCGCAGGAGCAGGACAAACCACACAAGGTTTTCATTGACACAAATCTGTAACAGAAGTAATTGAGTAAGGGCTTGTCTGAATTTGAGGATTCTAACAATGCATGGATAGGAAATAGACAGGAATAGGATAGGAATGCATGTGCAAAACAGAGAATTTAAAAACATAGGATTTCTGCCAATCTGGGTGTTTGATTCACAACAATTGGAAGATCACATGATGCAAAAAAGCATGGTGAGATTATGTAGCGACCAGACCTCAAATGGTCTGTGCTGCTGTGCACCAGTGTCATCCCTGGATCAGTAATGCTGACACGCACAGTACAAATGGAGGATTTATAACAGAGTAGCAATCACACACTTATTACATCGAATATCTCCAAAGAGAATAAGTATGATAAATATGGCTTAAGGCCATCTAATAACGATAACAGCGGAAGACTTGGAAGATAAGTGAGTCCATCAACTCCAGCGGCATCACTGAGTATAAGACCACGACCTAAGGCACCTTACTCGTCGTCTGAAAAGTCTGCAACATGAAACGTTGCAGCCCGAAAACGGGTCAGCACATAGAATATGCTGGCAATGTAACACATAGAGAATAATGAACAATAATAATGCTATACGACATGCATATATGGCTGGTGGAAAGCTCTATGGTTACAGTTTTGTGAAAAGCCAATTTTATCCTACTTCAAAGGAATAAATTTTATTTAACTATCATGGTGGTTGTGAAACATTGAGATGGTTGACAGCATCTCAATCCCAATTAAATGTCATCAATAACCCAACAAAATTAATTAGAAGTAACATTGTGATGAGATTCACATGATAATCCAAGTACTAGATACTCAAGTTGTCCATAACCGGGGACACGGCTAACCATGATTAGTTTGTACACTCTGCAGGGGTTTGTGCACTTTTCCCCACAAGACTCGATCTCCTCCGTTGAATTACTCGCACTACATGGTGTTTGAGTAACGGATGACCGAGACACAGTCTTTCAGAAGTGTTTGCACCTTACGTATGGGTAGACAGTTACACCTACTTTCCCCTACATCTGCTAGTCTACCACTGTAAGAGTTCGCACAACTTAGTCAACTATGCTAGAGCCCATAATAGCTTGCGGCTGCACACAGAAGTTTCTAGCATGAATAATCTCATGATCCCTTTGAACCTGGGTGGCGGTCCAAAAGAAAAACAGGCAATCCCGGAATACCCAGGTACCTCAATCCACCCAGATGTGAGTTTTAGTTGCCACCTTAAGTAAACCATTAATTAACAATCTCACATCTGTCATGGAAATCTCTCAAACCCAATCCATGTCTACGAGCATAGCATGGCAATATAATAGCAAACGTAGAAGTAACTCCCAAGGGTTTGATAATAAAACAGGTAATAGGCACTACCTCAACTACTTCCCAATACCCACAATTTAATTAGATCCTAATCATGCAATTGTTTGAGGAATAGATCTAATGCAATAAAAACTGGGTATGGAAGGTATATGATCAAAGTGTTACTTGCCTTGCTGATGATCCGCAAAACCTAGCGATTCGAAGTAACAAGCGGCACACTCCGGGTACTCTATCGCAAACAAACAAGCATACAATCAGTACTCATCTAATGCACAGGTAAAACTCGAATGAAAGATCCAACCAGAAAGTTCAACTTAAGAACTCCGGTTTGCAAAAAGAATCAACTCGAAAGAAGCAACGAAAGTCAAACTGCGAAAGAAACAAGCTTCGTTTACTAATCTGGATCTAGGTCAAATTTTACTGTAGCAAAATCTTGTTTGAGTAGGTTAAACGGAAAGAGAATTTCGAGATGAAACTCTAGGCGCTTGAATTGCCTGATTCCGATAAACGAGCGAGAAGTTAAACAGAAACGAAGATTCGATCAGAAATCGAATCTGAGAAAATAACGGAAAAACTCCGACGAAAAAGAAAAACGGACGAACGGTTAAAGAACGGACGTTTGTTAATAGAGAAAAACCGACGAACGCGTTCGTTAAAACGAACGGTTCGGTGAACGCTCGCAAAATAATAAAACCGAAAAAAACCGATCTAGGGTTTTTTTTTTAAAACGAAGGGTTTTTTTAACAAAAACCGGCAACGAACGAGGCGAGGCAGTACCTCGTCGGGGGCGGCTTCGGCGGGGCTCCGGCGAGGGCGGCGGGGGCGACGGGTTGCGGGGTGCTCGGGGAGGGCGAGGGGCGGCGAGGGGGCGGCGGCAAACGGCGGCGGCGGCGGCTCCCGAGCTCAACTCCGGCGGCGGCGGCGGGCAAGGCAGGCGGCGGCGGGGTGAGAGAGAGAGGGGGGCGGGGCGCGGGTATATAAAGGGGGCGGAGAGCTCGGCTTGGAGGAGGGGGCAAGCTCCGGCGGCGGCTCGGTCCCGTGTCCATGGAGGACACGGCGCGGCGGCGTCCCGTGCGCGGAGAGGAGAGAGACGCGGGGTGGGCCGGCGGCCTGGCGCGGCTGGGCTCGGCACGGCGGGCGCGCGCGTGTTTTTTTTATTTTAAATACGTTCCGCGGAAAAATTCATAGAAAAATAAATAAAAGTCAGAAAAATATAAAATAAATTTTCCCCGTCTAGTTAGAAAATCTAGAATAGGGTGAACATTTTTTTAACACAAAATAAATATTTTGAAAACATGCAATATTTTTAATGCAATAAAAATTGCAAATAAAATCCGAATAAATTCCAATAAATGATTTTAACATTTTTCCTCCAGTATTTCAATTGTTTTGGAGAAGTCATATTTTCTCCTCTCATATATTTTGTTTAAAGAAATATTTTTCCGGAGAGAAAATAATTAAAACCAAAATCCTTGTCTTATTATTTGATGAAAATCAAATATGAAAATTCGAGAAAATCCCCAACTCTCTCCGAGGGTCCTTGAGTTGCTTAGGATTTATCGAGGATTTGTCAAAATGCAATAAAATATGATATGCAATGATGATCTATGTATAACATACCAAATTCAAAATTTGGGATGTTACAGATTAAGTCAAACCACAAGAAAATGTACGGTTATAATTCTATTATGCTACTATCTCTTAGTCTTGTGCTTGATGAATAGGAATATGAAAAGGAGGAGAAGTGGAAATTAGAATTCCTACGGTTTTTCTTTCAAGGAGACACTAAAGGAACAAATCCTACAGTTTTCCTTTGCTCCATTCCTTTGCACCAAATTCATGAAAAAGTAGTACCATAGGAAACTTTCCAATGCCGATGTTTTTCATTCACTTTTCCTTTCAAGCACTGGCGATTCTAGTAGGCAGGCTTGAGCAAGGAAAATCCTACACTAAAAAAATATTTTTGTGCTACTTCTATTACTTTGGACCCTGGCCACTGCCATACTAGCTCAACTCCCAGGCGCATCGACAAATGCACAGCTCAAACGCGCAGAGATAAATAATGATGGCGTTCAAGAGAGTCCATCGCGGATAGCTAAGTTTCCTGGTACCTCACTGCTTGTCATATAGTAGGATAACATAATCGTATTTCCCGTTACTACGAGTGCTCAGTGGACAATATATATAACATGTAGAGTAAAAAAGAGATGCAACAAGTGTACATCCTCTTTGGCCAAGCCATGTCGATCTCAGCGTGATTGGGTTGGCCGGTGAGGATGCCCCGGCTGACTTGGCTGTCGGAGGAGGGGAAGAAGATCTTAGGCGTCTGGAGATGGAGCCCGAGGTACTGCTCCACTGTGATGGAGGGTTTCGTCGTTGGAGCAGCTCCGGTGAGTTGTACGACACCGAGGCTGAAGCAGGACAAGAGAGACAACGAACAACGTTAACCTGACTGGAATTCTAATAGCATCTCCAATACATGACGTAAAATACATAACCACAAAGTGCTAGATGTAAAATACATCAGCCGCTCATCTCTGAACTTAACTGTCGAAACTGAATTTAACTGTCGAAACTAAACTTAACTGTCGAAACTGAACTTAACTGTCGAAACTGAATTTTGCTGTCGAAACTGAATTTTGCTGTCGAAACTGAACGCACTAGCAAGGTGAGGCTACACGTCGGTCGACTGACTTTTTCATCTCTGGTCAGTCGATTTTGCAGCCGTTGGATACAAAATCAAGGGCCTGCGGTTCATCTTCAACCTCCACCCCCTGAGCCGCCAGCCACCACCGGCCAAACAGCAGCCCCCGCCGCCCGCGGCCGGCGGTGCGCCGCCCCGCCCGCCCCGAAAACACTCCCCACCGCCGGTCTGCCGCCGCCCCGGCCATTCCTCTAGGCCCCCCCCGTGCCGAGCTTTTTCTCCGGCGATCCCCACGCCACCGCCCCGCCAACGCTCCGCCACCGCCGACGACCACCGCCCCATCCTAAACCCTAAGATAGATAGTGGGGTACCTCTCCGGCGAGCCCCCCTCCCCGCTGCGGCTGGTTCTTCCTTCACCCCGGTGAGTCCCCCCCACCCCCTGAAAATCAACTGACCAAAAAGTCGATTCAGTCGACTGAAGTGTAGCTAAATCGGAGCAGCATCGCAAGCAAGAGCAAGAGCGAGAGCAGCAGCGCGAGCAAGAGCAGACCAGGCAGGGGACCGAGAGCAAGAGCAGAGCAGCAGCGCAAGCGAGAGCTAAAGCAGCAGCAGCTCCTACTGATGTGGACGTCGTCGCCGAGGGAACGACACCGTGGAGGAAGTGGCCGGCGACGCCGCCGTGGATGGAGCCGTGCCGTGTCGGCTCGGGACCGAGCGCCGACAGCACCGTGAGATCGAATCAAGAAGAAAATGCAGCAATTAGTGTATAACCTCTTTGGTGGCGCCGATTAGGCCGCAGCTTCATCCGAGGAAACGGTGATGATGATGCTCTTCCGGTGGTGCAGGTGAAGACGGCGGTGTGGGAATGGAGGTGGCGTGAAAGACGAGGGGAACGTCGGGGCAGCTCCTTGGAGGTGGAGGACGGGGTGGCTGAACCGGCGGGACGATGAGATCGACGACGGATCCTCATCCGGTACGATGGATGAGGGACGTCGAGGTGTTGCTGTGGACGACGTCGTCGGGGAAGAGGCTCCGGCTGGGTGGCGGACGGAGTAGGGTGTGGGGTTTCGTCACGGGTTTTCGCGTCCTCGGTGTACGAATGGGTGGGCGGATGGGATGGCAGTGGGGAACCATGGTTTAGAGACGCGCTTGTCCGAAATGTGGGGTAAGTTACAAAAGTACCCCCACCGATTTGAGGCGGTTCTTTCGGTTCAGGGGTACCACGGGCATTTCGCGTGTCGGGATTTCACAGGAGGTGGGAGTTTTCGCGCGCGTTGTAATTTCTGAATAGCAAGGCGCGGGTTGAGATGGAGGGATTTGTCGGAGCACAACGAGACAAAGATATATCTTAAATATTTCGGGCTAACAAGGCGCGGGTTGAAGAGGCGGTTGTTTCGCAGCACGATAGACAGAGACGCTAGCTTGAAATTTCGGCATAACAAGGCGCGGCTTGAAATTTCGGAAGAACAAGCTTAACGTGTACCCAAAAAAGACAATTTGCACCTCAACACGCACAACACGCACACAAACACCATTTAGACTAGAGTAAGGTACACGTGCATTGCACGCATGAGATTTGGCAACCAAATTATGAATAAATACCACATTATAGCATGCAAGCTTTGAGTCATATATGCATGATGTAGATGTTCGTTTAATTCTTATAGTTCATTTCATTCAAAATCATCTAGTTTTTATAAGAAAGCTAATCTATTTTAAGATTCATGGAATTGTGCGTCGTAAGACATAAAGTAAAAACAAATAATGGCAAATCATGTAGAAAAACATTTGGGCAATTCTGATACGGAAGATTCTAGAACAAATAAGAAGTGCTTGTGTTTTAATGTTTGTGCATTATGCTTAAGTTCAACCATGGAGTCTTCTAGATTATACATGTGGCGAAATCTGGTGGAATCTAGATGATATCCAACGGCCAGTAGTGCTCAAATTTGCCATCTTTGGACCATTGGATTCGCCTCATCGAACGACCATCTTTCAAAGTTAAAGTTACCCGCACACAATATAAAAAGATATAAAATATAATATATATAGGGGTATAGATATAGATATGTGATGCGAAAGCCGCCCATCATCTCCAATTAGAATAGTGTGTCCATGCACGGATGCGACGTGGCCAAATGATGTCTGCCATCGGTATCTCAAATTCAAATTAGTCTGACCTTGTTCAATGTGTATACATTACAACATGCTCGTTTCCAAACCACACGGCGCAGATCTCCGTTATATTCATGCATGCATGGGTTTCAAACATCAGGATCTCTTATTCAAATATTTGAATTCAACTTTACATTGATTATGACCTCACCTATTCTTTTACACCCACACAGTAGTCTTCTCTTTATAATTGTACCACTAACTTTCTCTCGTGCATGCATGCACACACACTACCAGTTGGCATTATCCATCGCACGCATGCAATCTTTTTCTTCAGGTCGGTCTCCCATGAAGGCACACACCCACACACATCCCCCTCTCCATCATATCGGGCATTCTTTATCTCTCACGCGTGCATGCGCAACGATCGATGTTCCTCTATGTATGTGTGTATATAGCTAGGTCTTTCATAGTTTTCCACACAAACCGATCAATCGATATATCCAGTGAGGTCTCACCCTCTTTCCCACGTCCACATCGATCAATCTATACCTCTCTATATAGGATTAACATATATAGCTAATACACCGACATTAATTATATATCCAACGCCCCCCTCTCATCATCAATGCCTTCCGCTTCATCTCTCAGACGCGTGCACAATGGCGAAGACAGGGGGCAGTAAGGGCCCTGCCCCCCTCCCCCCTAACATCACTATATATCGAGGCTAATATGAATGTGATCATTAGACAATTGCTGCTAAAAATGGTTTAAGTTCATGAATTGACCCTCCTCGTAAAGGATTAGCAATGCCTGGCCCCCTAGCTCATTTATTTTACATGGCTCCGCCACTGCGCAACAGCGCACGTGTTCGCCCCCTCTCTCTAAATATCGATCTCGCACTTGTGCATTCCTTCATAGTCTCCCTCCACTCGGCCCCTCGCACCATCTTCTAGCCCCCCACCGGATTTTGCCACATGTACAATCTAGCAGACTCCATGGTTGAACTTAAGCATAATGCACAAACCTCAAAACAACAGTGGTTATCTTTTGTTCTAGAATCTTCCATATAATAACTGCCCAAACTTTTTTTCTAGTTGAATTGCCATTATTTGTTTTTACTTTATGCTTTACAACGCACAATTCCATGAATCATAAAATAGATTAAGGGCTTCTTTGATTCAACGGATTCTCAAAGGAATTTTGGAGGATTCTAATCATTAGGAATTTCCCTATCTTGGTTGTTTGATTCGTAGGATTGTAAACCACAGGAATTTTTCCATATGATTCATTTGCACTAGATTTCATAGGAAACATCCCATCCACTCAAACCTCTTTGAAAGAATTCTGCGTTTTTTCTATGCACAATCGAACACTCGTACAATCCTGTAGGATTCAAGACGACATTCCACTATAATCCCATGTTTTTCCTATTCCCGCGTTCTTAGCTTTTTTATAAAAACTAATTGATTTTGAATGAGATGAACTATAAGAATTAAACGAAGGGCTACATCAGGCATATATGACTCAGAGCTTACATGCTATAGTGTGGTATTTATTTATAATTTGGTTGCAAAATCTGATGCATGCAATGCGCGTGTACCTTACTAGTACTTCGAGTATGTGCAAAACACGTAAATTAGAATACCAATGGCACGCTACACAGTGTCTCTCTTACAGTTCATGAAGCCACGTGGAACATGTGGAGGCGTTGTCGCGACCTCCTTGCGTGGATTGATCACAGTGATGTGCTGCTGGTTCCAGAAAAATGTACTCGTCCTCCCTGAGCCATATTGGCGGTACATGCACGAAGCAAGATGTGCACGCACGCCACGCACGCACTCATTCCCTCGCACGCACACGCGGGTACACGGGCGGACGCAATTTTGTACCAAGATCCACCCCATGTGATAATTTGACGCGTGTAAAGTCGTTCACTTCATTGATGGTCAATTAATACAACGCATGCAAATTGAGTGGACGTGAGGGCGGAAGAAAGACATTATTACTCCACTGCGCGCATGCGAGTAGTTAAATCGTGGGTTGCTAGTAGTACTTCCATTGGTCTCCTTCGTATTTTGTGCCAATTTTTGACAGTAACATAATATTTACACATTTGAGCAGTGTAGTACTTGAAATTTATGTTCCGCTAAACTCATCGGGAGCCGTTTCGGGCCTCGAAACCAAAACCATCAATTAATCTTTACCTTGTTCCCATCACATTCGAAAGCCTGCTCACACCTACTAGTACGTACCAAACTGGAACGTGTTCCCACTATGTAGGTATTAGTACTAGTGCTAGTACTTAGGTTATAAAAAGGGGAACTACCTAACCGAAAATTACTCTACCTTTCCTCCTCATAAGTGCTTCTTCTTCGTCCGTCGTTGCCATGGCCGGTGAGCAGAGCTCTAGGTCGAGAACTACTCTTAACAAGGGAGCGGCAACCAAGGCTGCAGAAAAAAAGAGGGCTCGCCGCCACGCAGAGACCTCGAAAGATCTCTCACGGGCAGGCGATGGCTCCCAGGAGCGCCCTAGCCGCGAAGGTGAACATGCCGAGCCGGTGGAGCTGGAGTCGTTATCCCTCGACGGCATGTCCGATCAGCTCAATAAGCAGAAGGAGTTCATCCAAGGCTTGATGGAGTTGCTGAAGGAGAGCCTCGACGACATGCCCGCTGAGCTCAATCAGCAGGGGGAGTTGACCGCCGGCTTGGTGATGCTGCTGAAGAAGAGCATTGCCTCGGAGAAGAAGGCGACCGGCGAAATCCTGCGACTTCAGGAGGACAAGGCGAAGCTCTGCCACGAGATCGACTTGTTGAAGGAGAAGAATGCCGGCTGGAAGAAGCTGCATGAGAATAGTAGTTCCTCGATGAAGATGCTGCAGGCCCTCGTCATGGAACAGAAGGAGGAGTTGGCGAAGCTCCGCATCGAGCACCCGGCTGCTGTCAAGGTACGTAATGCGGCCGTGGAACAGATGATGAAGGCTCGCGTCGAGAAATCCCGCGTCATGGACAAAATGAAGAAGATGGCGGAGGAGACGCGCAAGGAGATGGAGGTCGTGGAGGCGATCAAGAAGCAGTTACGACTCCGCGGCGAATTAGATCATTTGGGGTGATAATCTTCCTTCTTCTTTTGCTCCAGTGTTTCATCTTTGGCTTCGGGTGTTTCGCCGCACATGTCACGTTCTCTGCGAGGCATGAATAGAACAATGGTTTTTTCGAGGGAATGAATAGAACAATGCTAACAATGAGATGACTAGCAAATTAGATCATTTTTATCGCCATATGGCACTGGGCTGCCGTGTTTCGTGCTCCTCCGTCGCAGTACTACTCCAGTGGAAAACGTGAGTATACCGCACGGTTCTTTGCTCCTCCTCGATTAGGTCGTCGGCGCTTTTATACGAGCAGTCAAATCACAAGGCCCCGCCTTCCAGCAGTAATGAGCCCTCAAATCACAAAGGCCCTCGCCTCTCGTGAAACCGACCAAGCTAGACTGCCCCGCCCTCTAGCCTTTTAAAAAATGTATACTTTTGTACAACAGTAGTATCGATGGATTGCGCCATGGAGCAAAACTTGAAATTGAAAAAAAGGTGGTGCATAAAGAGAGCGCTCGTCACCAAATTATGCATATAGTACTATTAAAAAGGCTAGTCACAATAATGGTGTCCAGCACAACCCACCCCTCAAATAAAACTAAGAGGGTGCTTGGATACGTTTTAGTCACATGACTAAAAGTAGTGGGACTAAAACATGCTAGCCTCACCCATGCTTGGATCCAAATACTAAAAAGGCTAAAATCAAGTTAAGCATTTATTATCCTCCAAACCCTCCAATCTAGAACTCGCCTGTGTTAAAGGAGAGGAGTTAAATGCGTAGAGAGAGGACTAATCCACATTTTAGTAGGGGTACCCCTGACTAAAAATTTTTAGTCTCAAGACTAGTTTTAGCCCCTCTTTAGTCAGGGGTTCTTGGAACTTTAGCCTCTTAAAGAGACTATTTTTAGTCAGACTAAAATAAGTCCCTTGGATCCAAGCACCCTCTAAGCATCCTGGAATTCTTTGACAAAACTAAGCACCCTGAAATTCTTTGACAACTAAACTCCTGGCTATATGATGTTGGCCATATATATTGTACGTATATAATGTGAAGAAACGAGTGGTAGTACTATACCAACTAAAATATGAAATGTAAGAAATACTAGTATGTACGTACTGAAGAGTTAAAGTAATGAGAAGAAACATAACATAGTTCTGCTGGGGGCTCAGCACAACACACCCAAAATTAAATTAAGCACACCTGAAATTAAACTTTGCAACTATTCCGGTAGACTGCATTAGAACCACCATGAGCAACAACACTGCCACCTTACTCGGAGTCCTCGTTCACGTCCTCGACTTCGTCCTTGTCCCTCTTCCTCTTGGCCGATACTTCTTTGCTTGAACCGCACACTTGGTTGTTGCTCTTCATCTAACCATTGTAGATATTGAAGCAAAGGTAGCCATCCATTGCAGCGTGGTGGATGTGGTCTATATCTAGTACATTCCGCTGCCATGCATGACGATGAAACGTGTATGGAGGTTTCTCCAGTTTACCGTACGAAGGATGAACCATGGCTCCTGCCAGGGTCAGCATTGAAGGCGGACGAGAGGACACCAGCCGATTCTTCTGGAGGTCGAAGGTGTTGCCTACAACGAGGCCTATCCGACGCAGGACTTCTTTGTCGTTACCAAAGTCTACAGTAACGAATTTGACTAGGTTGCTCTCGAGGAAGTCCTTAAAATCCTGGCACTCAACGTCGGCATGGCATATGTGGTAGACCAAGCATAAGTCATGCACGCAAACCTGGATCACGGCGGGCTTCTTCCTCTCTTCATCCTTTAGATCCTTCTCTCGTCCCAGGACTGTGGTGTACTCAACATCTAGCCCAGCAACCCACTCATCATCTGAGTCTTCGAACATGCGTTTGAAGAGAGAAAGGCATCCTTTCACCATCGCGGAAGAACGGGTGTAGATGACGTCGAACTCATCGCCGGTGATGGTTCTAACCTTGTACTCACCGCCGATCGTGGAGATTTGGGACACCATGGATTTGGGAGGAGGGTTAGGATTAGTGGAACTGCCGTAATGTGAATGGACGGGACGACTAGGAGCGAACCGCCATAGTATTGAAGGACGTGCGGGGATGAGTAGGAGCGAACTGCCAGCGTGCGAACGGCAGGGTAGTGGCTTTCCATTCTCCCATGATACGGGCTTCCGAGAGCCCTTGGATCTGAGATCGAACGGTTGCATGGCGTGATTCTAGACCTATGGGTGAATATCCTATCCTGGAGGGTTATTCTGCAAATTTTCAGCAACTTAGCATGCGACCGTTTGATCTCAGATCCAAGGGCTGCCAGCAGCCCGTATCATGGTCGCGCCTACCACGACCGTCGCGTCGCTCGTGCGGTCGCGCCCTTGGAGATTTGACATGGTGCGTTAGGCTATCTAATGTTGGCATGTCATACATAGTCATCACTTAGTCACTCATACTACAACAAGGTTGGCTATAAGGTTGGCTATAAGTGTATTTTTTTACTCCTCTCTATCTCTTTCTTCGTACTCCCTCCGTCCCATAATATAAGAACGTTTTTGACACTAGCGTAGTGCCAAAAACGTTCTTATATTATGGGACACAGGGAGTACTAGTATTTATTGCATTTGCCAAGGAGTGACCTCTTCCAATGAAATGGTGTTGCTAAGTTTGCTTCATTTAATTATCTATAGACTCAAAATTGTCTTTTCACCTAGGTACACGCGCTTAGCACCGTTTCTTCCTTGGGTCACCAAACTAGTCTCTCTCTTCTTGATTAACTTGCCACATCAGACTTTATGCCTATGTGGCAAGCTTAAGCACCTGTAGGAGCAAGTAAAAGTAAGTACAATAGTGCGCTTTACATGGCATTTTTGCATATGTGGAGGAAAGAGAGGCAAGGAAAAAGTGGAGAAGTGGGCTCTCATGCAAGAGCCAGCCTCTACTACATGGTGGAGCATTGGGAGAGGCACCTGTATGGAGGTGGTCAGGAATCGGGAGACTCACGCCGGTCGTAGCGCCGCAGTTAAAATGATAATGGCAAGTCAAATCACGGGGCCCCACCTGTCCAGCAGTAACTCGCTGTCAAATCACACAGCCCTACGTTTGTAGCAGCCTACTCCCTCGTCTTCTCGCGTCTATGTCGAACCGACTAGGCGGAACCACCCTGCCGCCTACCGCGCAGGAAAAGCCCCGCCCTCGACTTTTAAATAGTATACAGTGTACTAATTTTGTATCCATGGATTGCGCCCGCGCCATGGATGAAAGCGTCTAGAAAACGGCGGTACACATGTACGGAGTATACAGCACGCCCGTCGCGTTCGCGTCGCACCCCAGACGGTCGGTCGGTCTGGCACGCTGCTCTCCGAATGGAACGCGCGTCATATTGTGTTTGCACACACATGTGGGACGGAAATTGAGAACCGACCATAGGCACACTCCCCGGCCCCGCAAGTTGGGTGACTTAATAGAAGAGGGAGACGAGCGATAGTACTAGAGAAGTGTTGTACTACGTTGGTGCCTGGACGATCCCTGCAAGACACGGAAGATCAGTTCGTCCATGCATGTGACCAGACTCCAGCAGACACGCCTGGATTGGCTATCGTGTACATATCGTGCAGGCTATGTTGTACATGGCTGTAGTTGTGGTGAGAAATCTAAAAAAAGGTTTCTTGTCATCTCGCAAAATTAGGTGTCATGTGCTTCGGATCACTGCGAGGGTTAAACAGCGACAACTGAGTTGGGCTAGTCATTGGGGGCACATGCACGAACAGTGACTACTCGGCTGCCATCTAGGTCAAGCCGGCTATGTTAATTAGGACATCTATCGACGGACCCCTTTTCTACGAGTTTATCTTTAATTTGAGCTTTGTTCCTCGTCTAGTTTGTCCGTCGGGATTCATGTTGTCTCCTTTGGGCAGTGAGGTTATGATTTCTTGTCATGTGGCATTTTTTCGTGTTATATGTTATAATCCGGCGCTTCAGATCAAAATGACGACAACTGCGCTTCCGGGCCACGTGCATGAAGACTTCTCGACAGTCATTGATGAGGTCAAGCCGGCTCCGGTAGACAAAAGAAAACTAGTACTACTCCACTATATAGGCAGGAGCCTCCGCGCTTGCTTGCTAGTGTTGCTCTCTTCACACTGTCTCGGCCTCTCCAGATCTAAACACGACAGCGGTGGCCACACACTCTCTCTCTCTCTCTGCTCACCGCTGGTCACAGATCCAGCTGGATCCTCTCCGCCGGGGAAGGTGAGAAGGTGCAACGTTCACGCGGTCGTCCTTCGCGACGGCTCTTACCCACTGCTAGGCGCGTCCCGATCAGCCTGCCTTGCCGTTCTCTCCCAAGCACCGCTGGCGAGGGAGGGCCTCCGACCCCTTCTTCCTCGCTGCCGTAGTGTGGGCAGATCCGGCCTCCCGCCGCCCACCTAGCGACATCCCGGCGACCATCAGGTATAACTTCCTTCGAAACCGGCCTTGTTCTACTTCCCGAGCTCCTGACGTTGCTGCATTTGTATCTTTTACTATTTCTCAGGCCCCCTCGTAGATAGGATCGATCGGCTGTTCGAAAACCACCTTTTTTTACGTTTAAGAGGTAAAACTAGTTCATGCTCTCGAATCTAGTACTACTTGGTTCAAACAAGGAAGAAAGGGGGTGGGGGAGGATTTGTTACCTGAATCTAGGACTTGGTCGAAAGAGGAAATAATGGGGGCGAAAAGTAGCAGAGACTGGCTATCCAACTGGTCTCTAGGTCTAATAGGGAAATAAAGGGAAACGTAGTACAAACTCAATATAAACCCGATCTATTGGTTGAAAAAGGAAAGAAAGTGGGGACTGGGGGACAAGTCAACAGAGTAAGTCCAGCACTAGATTTGCTAGCCTCACACAGTATAAGGTGGCTATACCGACAAAAATGGGACCAACCCGGGTATCCTGTTCTGATGTTTGTTGCCCCGAGCCACTCTTATGTAATGCCACTGGTAAAATGTAGCAGTCGCACTGTTAAAAGTAAGGACACATTAAACCAATGTTGTTTTCAATGTAATGCCTCCAGTAATATGAATCAATGGCACTTCTTTACATGTCCTGCTAAAATTTCCCATTAAGTTAAGTTGGTTCTTTTCGTTAGAAATGCAACTGTCCTGGTCCGCCTACTCTTCCGTGCCCAAAGTAATGTCGTATTTAACGGTTGTCATAGTTAATCCTAATGCCCACACTAATATCTAGCAATGCCAGTGCTTTAGAAATTGCTACTATCCTTGTAGGATTGCCATTCAGATAAGGAACATGCTTCTTTTCATTTGATGCATGTTTCATCACTTGTTAGTCACCCTCCTTTCCACCTTTTTTGTGCAAACAGAGATATACATTTCACGCTCGATCTTAGTTGAACTGCACAAATGATATCCAAATTATAGTTGAGCATTCCAGGAGCTTCACAACCAACCTTGATGTTGCTCAATTTTATTGCAACTAATGAAGAAGAAGCTCTATGGGTTTTGTTTTCTGATGGAAATGGAACCGGGGTTGGAGCCCTTTTCTTAAAAAAAATTGAAGAAGAAGCTGCTAGCTCACGGGACATTGCTTCATTTTAGGTGAACTGCACCAAAAGGTCCCATGAATTGAATCATCCATGTTGGTGACTGAAAGAGCCAGCTTCAGCATCCCAGTCTAAGCACCCCTGGCCTCCATCCTGGCGATGCACGGTACACCTCGTTTGCCACCTGCTCGACCCTAGTGTCACTGATAAAATGAAGTAATAATACAGCTAAAATAGAGCGAGTGTCATCTCTATCATTTCATTTCCAATCTAGATAAAGAAAGTGCTTCTCTTTGTTAATGTATGTTTCATCAACTAGTCCCATTGTTAATGTTTAAGCGTTTCTGCAAACTGGGGTGCTTAATTTTAGTTGATATGTACAAAAATAGAGATTTGAATGTCTCAAGGCGCCTCCTTGTACTACCGCTGTACACTGATGTTCATCACTGGCAGAAGGTGTATCTGGGAGACTTGGGACGATGTCCAGCATGAGGCGTACCGTATGAGGCGTCGCAGGGCCCATCTCGCCCTCGCAGCATGGCATACTATGATACTATCACAATATTTTCTTCTATTTATTTTGTGTGTTTCATCAACTAGTTCCACTATAATGTAACACACTTTTTCATTATCTGTGCAAACAGGGTTATTCAGCTGCATTTTGGTGGAACTGCACAAATGTACGTATGGAACCGGCATATATGCAGAGTGCGAGGTGTGCCAAGTAAAAATTACCGACACCAACCATGCTGCATGCACGCATTGGCATCCACCACCACCAGTGGGATGTGTGGCGCTCTCTGTGGACGGATCTTTCTCGGCAGCAAATCATCTAACCAAATACTAGTAGCTTATATTGGCATTCTAGGGAGTACTCTTTTCTGAAAGAAGCACCAATCTATTTTTCTTTATTTGTACACTGTGTCACAACTTTGACCCAAAGGTCCAGAGCTATTTTTAGGTGATTGGCGTAGTACTCGGAGTCTGATTGTAAGCATGATTTTCATTAGCTGTCACACTAATTGTAAGCATGAGCAGGTGGAAGATTAGGTTAGTGCGAAGCTTACCTTAAACCCTACCGCCGCCGTTAAACGAGGCGAGCGTCGAGGGAACCGTGGAGAACAGCGGGGAAGCAACGTCACGCCATCCGGCCTCCTCTTGCGGTGGAGAACGAATACTCATGTGGCTCCGGCTGGCTCTGCACCCTCATGAACGACACACCATACTCGATCGATTCGTTATCCTATGGATGCTCGACCTTCGACCTGTACGCCCACCACCTCCGCCTGACTGTCGCCTCAGGCGAATCTGTCTGCTCCATCGCCCAGAGGAGATACTCGATGAACTCAAAGGACTGCAGCGTGACTGCCGCCGAGGAGTACATGTACATCGCCGCCCTCATCGCCGCTGTCTCGCTCTTTCGCATACATTGCCACATGGCCCGCACCGTCCTCAAAATCTCCCACTCATTGTCAAACCAACTAAGGATCTCCTTCAACAAGGCTAACTTTGCCTGGTCGCCGCCGGTGATCTGCCTGATTCGCTGCTGCATCCTCTCCATAGATGTCCTTTTGAGTGGTCCGGTGCTAGCTTTGGAAGATGGGAGGAGAGATGGTGGTCTTGCAATAGAGAAGAGGGAGAGGCGAGACGGTGGTTTTGGAATGGAGATGATGGAGAGGAGATGAGGTGGTTTTACAATGGAGAAGATCAGAAGAGGGAGAGGCGAGACGGTGGTTTTGCAATGGAGATGATGGAGAGGACAGGAGGTGGTTTTGCAATGGAGAAGATCAGAAGAGGGAGAGGCGAGACGGTGGTTTTGGAATGGAGATGATGGAGAGGAGAGGAGGTGGTTTTGCAATGGAGAAGAGGGAGAGGAGCATGCGGCAGCGATTTAGGATAGGACGAGAGGGCCGGCGCGCTGTGACTGGATTAAAATCAAAATCAATTTGCCCTTCAATTAAGAAAGTGACCCCACATTAACTAGTCTCCCTTTTATTCTAGGTCATAATTAACCATGATTTTCGCACATAAAATATATGTTATACATTGCAAAAATAATATAATTTGAAAGTACATTCAGATACGAACCAAACGATACAATTTTTGGTGACATGCATTCACATTTTGCTTGTCAAATACAGTACGTGGTCAAACTTTGACCCAAAATACGCAAAACAAGAAAAAAAATACTTCCAAGACCAGCGCCGCTCTTCCGCTCTTCTCCTCTTAAACCACCGCCACTCCTCTCCTGTTCCAATCTAAATGCAGCGCCGCTCCTCTCCTCTTGCATTTCAAAACCACCGCCCCTCCTCTCCTGTTCCAGTCCAAAACCAGCGTCGCTCCTCTCCCGTTATAATCCAAAACCAGTGCTGCTCCTCTCCTCTTCCATTCAAAAACCACCGCCGGCGAGTGAAGGTGCTGTGGAGAAGTAGATCGATGGAGGAGTACAACTGATACGTGAGGATCACAGACGGCGACCCTGTGAAGCTAGCTAGGATGTTGGAGATATAGTCTTGGTTTGACAACAAGGACCAACTAGCGGCGACGGCGACATCCATGGCCAAATATCTGCAACAGAGCGAAAAGGCAGCGATACTCCCGGAGGGAGTCGCGCCGGAGTACATAGAGCTGCTCCTCTGGGCCATGGAGCAAATAGATTCACCGAATCCGATCGTGAGGGAGCGGTGGTGGGAGTATCGATCCCAGATGGAGCATCCACCAGAGATTGAAGGATCGAGCATCAATAGGGCGCCGTTTGTGAGGGTGTCCTGCCAGAGCGAGCCGGTGGAGTCTTCGTCGACCGAACCCAAATGCAAGAGGAGAAAAGCAGTTGGCCCGACGACGCTTCCCCGCCATCGTCTCCCTCGCCATTCACATCGTCTCACGGGGCGTCTGTCTGCCGCCGAGGAATAGGAGGGGGCTGCCCCCCAGCCCAATAGTCGGGTAGGTTGTGAATTGTCAGGAGGAGCTTAGGGTTGTCAGTATTTGCAGGTTGTGAATTGTGTTTTGTGTTGTGTATTTTGAGAGTACTTTCAGATATGAATGTCTTTTGAATTTCAGATTTGCAGTATTGAGCATATGAAGTATTTTATGAATTCTAGAGGTCTATTTTTAGCACTTAAAAAATGTAGTTTCATAGGAGTATAAAAGTGCAGACAATGTGATTCTCAGAGAAGAAACTGCAAGTTTCAGTTTCAGATAAGAAACTGCAAGTTCAGTTTCAGATAAGAAACTGCAACTTTCAGAGGCAGAGCATTTATATTAATACGGCCTTTTCAAACAGAGTTAACATCATGTTGGAAGTTTTATTCATGGTCGAAAATGGAACTACCAGCCAGTTAACATCATGCTGATCAACATTCATGCATAGCACATCTTCATATGATGCACAGTCAAAATGCCCACACAATGTCGAGTGTGCGAAACACAGAGAAAACGAGGGACGAAGTTTTGGCAAGTGTTGGACGTGGTTTTGGGCTGCCCCGTCTAGGCTTTCATTTTTAACATGCGCAGCCCACGACCTCGGATGGGAGGTCCATAGGCCTGTTTGTATTTTCTTAGGGCCGTCATGTATCGACCGGCCTATGGACCTCTCATCCGAGGTTTTATTTTTGGCAGCCCAATTTATGTATTTTTTTGAAGAAAACGCAGAGGTCTGTTCTATTTTTCTATATAAGAATAGGAACGCCAGGTCCAACTTATGTTTCCCTTCTAACTATATTATATATATTTAAATTATTTTATATGTTATTATATATTATTTTTGTTGTCATCATATATTTAACAGATACTTACATATGTAAGAAAACAATATCCCACATCTTATTAATTTATAAAAATAATTTCTTAACAAATAAAATCCTGTATTGTTTTGGCACGAAAATCCTAGTGATTGTGTACAAAAGCTTGGTAAGTTTTAAGGATGAATGTAATAATATCACTTATTATTTAAATATATTTATAAAAAAATGCTCAGCCCCTTTTTATTTTTTGATAACATTGCTGGCCCAACCCAACATTATAATTAGAATCAGCCCAGCAAAATCGTGTATTTCGAGAAAGTGCAAATGGCCAGTAATTTTTTAGGAAATAAAATAAATGGGCCGCATGGACGCTACATTATTTGTTCACCCAGCTCAGCTAATGGCTGTAATTCAAAAAAAAGAGATCAAATTGACTATAAATTCTACTGCGCAAAAAAAGACTGTAAATTCTGAAAAATGGGTTGAATACGTGCCACATTTTTGGAGGCTGAAATGTGGGCCAACAGGTCGAAGCCAACGCAAGTCGTTGTCAATTTAGTCAACAAATGATTCTGACATGTTAGCCGTTGGATTTACATCCAACGACCGGCATCCATCTTCAATCTCTCGTCTTCTTCCTCCAGCGCCGCCGGGACCACCTCCCACCTCCTGCTCCTAGCAGCTCTGCTTAGCACCCTTCGCTATGAAGCGCTACTCCGCCGTTGGCCAGGCCATCCCTCCACCCCTCCACACCTCCTGTTCTTGTCCACTGACTACCGAACCACACCGCACTAGAACCAGTTAACCCTCGTACACCTCTCCGTCTGCGACACTTCTCCCGCGTCTTCCCATCTCCGGCTCGTTGCTGTCCGGGGCCTCGCCGTCATCCACCACCTTGGATGCGCTCGGTGCGGCGTGGACAACGTGGTCAACGAACGACACCATCGGAAGTAGACTGTGCGTGGAGAGGCTGACATCTGGGTCCACGGCCGCACACAAGGAAATGCCTCCTTATTACGCGCAAAATAATGATTCCTCCACCTGACATCTAGGACCCACCGGAAGGGCCTCTGTATTTCGTGAAAATAACGTGCCCCCGCTGACATGTCGGACCCACTAGCTATCTTCGCACGCAAGGAAGTGCCTCCTTATTACGCACAAAAAAATGAATACTCCCCCTGCCAGCTGGAACCCAGCATAGTGGGAGGCTGACTTGTGGGCCTACCAAGTTGACGGGGACGGAGGGCTTTGTCAACTTAGTCAATATGAATGATTCTAGCTCCTGTTACCATACGTTGTTCATCCAACGGCCGTAGTGCTTCTTCAACCTCTGGTCTTCTTGCTCCACCCGCCCAAATCAGCGCCGGTCGTGCCGCGTGCTCCTGCCTCCCGTGGCTGGCTGTGATGCCGCGGAGGCCTCACCGCCCCTACTACTCCCACCGCTGGCCAGGCCATCCCTCTACTCACCCACACCCCCTGTTATTCTGCGGCGACAACAGCCTCACACCGTAGCCGAACCAGTGAACACTCATACTCCACTTCGCGTGGGCATCCACTGCTGCGTCTTCCCCGGCTCCGAGTCGTCCCCTTCCTAGTCCTCGCCGTCGTCCACCGCCGTGGTGCTCTCGGCACGGCGTGGTCAATGTGGTCAAGGAACGACTTCCATCGGACGTGGACTGTACGTGGAGAGGCTGACAGCTGGGTCCACGGCCGTAGCAAGGAAGTGCCTCCTTATTACGCGCAAAATAATGATTCCTCCACCTGACAGCGGGGACCCACCGGACGGGCCACCGTATTTCGCGAAAAAAACGTTTCCCCCTGACTGCTGGGACCCACCAGCTACATCTTCGCACGCAAGGAAGTGCATCCGGGCAAAAAAAAACGATTCGCCCCCCTGACTGCTGGGACCCACCAGCTACATCTTCGCACGCAAGGAAGTGCGTCCGGGCAAAAAAAAACAATTCGCCCCCCTGACTGCTAGGACCCACCAGCTACATCTTCGCACGCAAGGAAGTGCCTGACAGTCGGGACCCACCTGGTCGAAGCATACGTAGCGTTGTCATTCTGGTCGCGAACGTGTACGTACATATATACTGGTGGATGTAGAGGCGCGCACGTGTCGTAGTAGAGGCGCGTACGTGTCGTAGTAGAGGCGCGCACGTAGCATGTACACGTACGTACAGCGGCCAGGGTGGAAGAAAGAAAATACGGCCACATATATGTACATACGGGCGGGATCTTGAACGCCTACTCGCGCATACGTACGGCCAGGGCTTGTGTACATGGCTGGGTCGTAACGGAGAAACAACGTCATCGGTCATGTTCATGGGGAGGCAACGGAATGCGTCGTGTTAATGGGGAGGCAACGGAATGCGTCGTGTTCATCGGGAGGCAACGGAATGCGTGGGAGCCAACTGGTTGGGTCGGAACGGAATGCGTGGTCGTGTTCATCGGGAGGGCTTGGACGGAATAGGCGATGGAAACGAGGCCTGGCGTACCGCAAAACGGAGGAAACGGACCTCCTACGTTCGGAACAGGGTCCTGTTGATCGGGAGGGGTGTGGCGTACCGCAAAATGGAGGAAACAGACCTCCTACGGTCGAAACGGGGGTCCTGTTGATCGGGAGGGGTGTGGCGTACCGCAAAACGGAGGAAATGGACCTCCTACGGTCGAAACGGGGGTCCTGTTGATCAGGAGGGGTGTGTTGTACCGCAAAAAGGACGAAACGGACCTCCTACGGTCGAAACGGGGGTCCTGTTGATCGGGAGGGGTGTGGCTTACCGCAAAACGGACGAAACGGACCTCCTACGGTCTAAACGGGGGTCTTGTTCATCGGGAGGGGTGTGGCGTACCACAAAATGGGACTCCACGGGATACCGTTCATCTCCACCGTCGATCTCCTCCAGCCTCCACGGGCTACCATCAACCTCCTCCAGCCTCCACGGGCTCCTGTTCATCCAGCCTCCACCGCGCGCTACTCCACCGGCTACTGTTCAACCACCCCTCCACGGGCACCCCTCCATCGTCTACTGTTCATCCAGCCCTCCACACCACGGGGTCCTGTTCAACCACCCCTCCACGGGCACCCCTCCACCGTCTACTATTCATCCAGCCCTCCACACCACGGGGTGCTGTTCATCCAGAGGCAACGCCACCGCTCACTGTTCATCCAACCCCCCCCCCCCCCCCCCCCGCAACGCTCACTGTTCATCCAATGGCTCGGCTTCAGTTAGCAGCAGTAGCGAAGGAATCACTCGATCGGGTTCAGTTAATAGCCATCGATCGATCGCTGGGGTTCAGTAATGCGTAGCCTGCAGTGCAATCGCTCGGGTTCAGTTAGAGCCCAACGCCTCGCTCGGGTTCAGTTAGAGTCAACGCCTCGCACACACGCGCGTACGTGTACGAGAGAAACGCGCATCGCTCGGCCCCCGACCTCCCACCGTAACCGGGAACTCGCCGAAATTTTCCTCCCCCTCACTTCTACCACGGTTCTTTCCGTCATGGACAGCCCAAAGAATGTCATGCAGTTGCGTCTCCGGCCCACCCAGGATGAAAAGCCCATTTTCTGTCATTATTTTTTGTCATAGAAGTAGGAGCCCACCACATCTATGATGATACCGGGTTTTGTCACAAATATCATCATAGAAGTGTCATGTGTATCACAGAAAAAATTTCGTTCGGCCCAAAATGTCACGGATGTGTCTTTTTTTTTGTAGTGAAAAAACCACATCTACCATCCATATTGCACTTGTATCACCACTCTTCGCCGAACTAGTGCACCTATACAATTTACCATTGTATTGGGTGTGTTGGGGACACAAGAGACTCTTTGTTATTTGGTTGCAGGGTTGTTTGAGAGAGACCATCTTCATCCTACGCCTCCCACAGATTGATAAACCTTAGGTCATCCACTTGAGGGAAATTTGCTACTATCCTACAAACCTCTGCACTTGGAGGCCCAACAACTTCTACAAGAAGAAGGTTGCGTAGTAGACATCACGTCCTGAGGATGGTAGTGTGGTATCCGGCTAGGACCATGGGGGCGAAGCTTGCGCTCGTGCTTGTCGTGGGCGGCATGGGGGCGGCGGAGCCCCCTACGCCGCTGGCCGTGCTGATGTTGATGAAGCCCCCGGGCGTAGTTGATGGCGCGCGGCTGTGGTGAGGGTCGCCGCGTGGCCCTGCAGTGGCCTGAGGGGAAAGTCGATAGCATAAGGGTGGTGCTCCCGACGCCGCTGCATCCAGCAGCTCGGCAACACGCTCCAGCAGTGTATACGGGCCGCTTTCCGTTAGCCTGCATCGCAGCAGCTCCCCTGCCACGGTGAGCGTTGCCCGCATGTTTGCCTGCTCCCGCCGTGAGTGCGGCGCCATTGCTGCGGCATGACTCGCTGCTCTTGCGGCGGCCCGTACTTGCCGCGGGGTGAGGGTGGACGACGCTTGGCCGTGCTGCCCGCGCCCGGCGGAGTTTGGCAGCACTCGCGCCTCCTGGAGCTCGGGGTCGAGGTCTTCATGGGCAGGTGGCGCTGCCCGGGCCGGCCAGGCTGCCCAGCGGTCGGAGCCGCCCCTTGAGTCGCCGGACATCGTGGCTGTGGAGCGTCGGCGAGCTGGTCGGCGGAGAAGAAGCTCCGGCGCACCCCTACCTGGCGCGCCAAATGTCGGATGTGGGGTTCCGGCAAACCCTTAAGGTTCGAACACTGGGGTGCGCGTGAAGTCTTTCCCTCCTACTGATCTACGCCCTAGCTCGCTAAGATCTCGCGGACGAACTCGACGAACTCGCAACACAAAGAGACACGAGGTTTATACTGGTTCGGGCCACCGTTGTGGTGTAATACCCTACTCCAGTGCGGTGGTGGTGGATTGCCTCTAGGGCTGATGATGAACAGTACAAGGGAAGAGCAGCCTCCTGAGGTTGAGGTGTTCTTGTGGCTAGGGAGGCTCTCGATCCGATTGGACCAAGCTAAGATGAGATGCCCCTACTATGGTGGCTAGTTCTACTTATATAGGCCCTGGTCCTCTTCCCAAATATTGAGCGGGAAGGGAGCCAACAACGGCAGGAAAATTTGAAGGGGACAGCTAGTACAAGCTATCCTGACAAAAGTGGTCTTCGCCTGCGAAAGGCTCTGGTGGTGACGCCGCCTTGGGCTCCACGATGACCTCCGTCTTGCCGTCCTCCTGGTCTTGGTCTCGTTGCACCAATATAACAACCTTTGCCTGATGCCTCGGTACTCCTCGCCTGCGCTGGCCTCATTAGCACCAAAGAGGAAACAAGGATGCTGCGCGCGCTGGCGCCCGCCTGGCGCCCGCCTGGTGTCGTTCGTCATGGCTCACGTCACAAGAGCCTCGTGAGGTTCACCCCGCCTTGATATCTCTGCTCCTTGTGAGCCTGCCTGACTAGGCCACTCCTGAGGAGGTCTTGCGTCGTCCGCCTCGCGAGGGTCTTGGATGCCTTGTTGATGAAGATGGGTTGTACGGCCTGCTGGCTTAGCCATGCCGTGGGCCGCAGGCAGGCAAGTCTGGGGCCCCCGTTCCCAGAACAGCGACACCCTTCACGGCTAATTGCAAAAGTGAGATATGATAAAGATAATAAGATAAATATTTTTGGTATTTTTGTTGTATAGATTGGATAGTAAAGATTGCAAAATAAACGGCGACATAAATAGCTAATTGACAGGAGATTAATATGATGGAAAATAGACCCGGGGGCCATATGTTTCACTAGTGGCTTCTCTCAAGATAGCATAATCTACGGTGGGTGAACAAATTACTGCCGAGCAATTGATAGAAAAGCGCATAGTTATGAGAATATCTAGGCATGATCATGTATATAGGCATCACGTCCGTGACAAGTAGACCGAAACGATTCTGCATCTCCTACTATTACTCCACACATCGACCGCTATCCAGCATACATCTAGAGTATTAAGTTCATAAGAACAGAGTAACGCATTAGGCAAGATGTCATGATGTAGAGGGATAAACTCAAGCAATATGATATAAACCCCATCTTTTTATCCTCGATGGCAACACTACAATACATGCCTTGCTGCCCCTGCTGTCACTGCGAAAGGACACCGCAAGATTGAACCCAAAGCTAAGCACTTCTCCCATTGCAAGAAAGATCAATCTAGTAGGCCAAACCAAACTGATAATTCGAAGAGACTTGCAAAGATATTAAATCATGCACATAAGAATTCAGAGAAGAATCAAATATTTTTCATAGATAATCTTGATCATAAACCCATAATTCATCGGATCTCGACAAACACACCGCAAAAAGAATTACATCGAATGGATCTCCAAGAGAATCGAGGTGAAATTTGTATTGAGATCCAAAGAGTGAGAAGAAGCCATCTAGCTAATAACTATGGACCCGAAGGTCTGTGGTAAACTACTCACACATCATCGGAGAGGCTATGGTGTTGATGTAGAAGCCCTCCGTGATCGATTCCCCCTCCGGCGGAGCGCCGGAAAAGGCCCCAAGATGGGATCTCACGGGTACAGAAGGTTGCGGCGGTGGAAATAGGGTTTCGTGGTGCTCCTGGATGTTTTCAGGGTATATGAGTATATATAGGCGAAATAAGTAGGTCGGTGGAGCCACGAGGGGCCCACGAGGGTGGGGGACGCGCCTACCCCCTGGGCGCGCCCTCCTACCTTGTGGCCGCCTCGTTGCTTCCTTGACGTCCACTCCAAGTCACCTGGATTGCGTTTGTTCCAAAAACGATCCTCGCGAAGGTTTCATTCCGTTTGATATTCCTTTTCTGTGAAACACTGAAATTGGCAAAAAAATAGCAATTTGCACTGGGCCTTCGGTTAATAGGTTAGTCCAAAAAAATAATATAAAAGTGCATAATAAAGCCCATTAAACATCCAAAACAGATAATATAATAGCATGGAACAACCAAAAAATATAGATACGTTGGAGACGTATCACGCGCCATCGCCTGTATCTTGGGTGGCGCTCAAGCCCCAGCCTCTCAGTGTATCTTCAAGCAGTTTGCTCGCGAGGTGAACGCGGCCCTTCCCAGGCTCGAGGCCACGCGCCCGCTCAGGTGGTCCAAGTGCGCCATCACCTTCAGCTCGTCATACCAGCTCAAGTGCGCGGCAAACGCCGGCGCCCTCCCGATGCTCTGCTCACCCTTCATCAGCAATGTTCAAGTCACCAAGACCCTCATTAACGGCGGCGGCGGGCTCAATGTCCTATCCATCGAGACATCCGACAGCCTCCAAGTGCCATACGATCAGCTATAGCCTACCAAGCCTTTCTTAGGAGTGACCGACGGCTCCACCACCCCGATAGGGCAGGTCCGCCTCCCTGTCACATTCGGCCAGCATGACAACTACCGCACCGAGCTCATCGACTTCGACGTTGCCCACATTCGCCTGCCGTACAATGCCATCCTTAGGTATCCAGCCTTGGCCAAGTTTATGGCAGTGACCCACCATGGCTACAACGTCCTCAAGATGCCAGGGAGCGGCGGCATCATCATGGTCGAAAGGACGCGGTATGCTCCCTCGAGCGCGCTTACCAAGTTGCAGCGGCCGAAGACCCCGACAACGAAGGCACCCTATACCCTCCTGAGGCCATCCCCAAGAAGAAGAAGCAGTTACTCCGCCAAGGGCCTCAAGAGAGCGGCTTTTCCAGCGACACCACCTCAGGATCTGCACCCACAGCCGGGGCATCTTCCTCCCTTGCATAGGAAGGCGCGCCCGGCGCCCTCCTCAGGCTGGGCTCGGGGGCTCTCTTCTGGAGGGCCTCTGACTTAGCCAATGTCACGAGGGAGGCGCTCGGGCACCATGTGGAGGCGTGCTTCGCCGCACGTTTCCCTCAAGAGGGCACAAGGCGTGGAGCGCCTAGTGCTTAGGAGTTCATCACCAAGGCGACCCAGGAGCTTCAAGAGGCAAGGACGATACGTGGCGACCGCCGCCCACCACCCGGCGCAGCTCCCCATCCTGGCGAGGACGGCGGGCTACGCGTTTGCGTCGACACTCCAGGGCTGAACAGGGCCGCATCCCAGGAACGTTTCTAGCCTTCGCGCGTTGGACTGTGCGAGGGTCCACCTCACAGCTATGGTCACATGCCATTTGGCCTGCCGAACGCGGCCGTCACCTTCCAACGCCACTTGCAGAGCATTCTGGCGGCTCAGGAGGCCAGGCATCACACTGTCCTGGCGGAGATTGCGATAGTTCTTCAGGAGCCACCCGGGCCTATGGAGCCTCCTGAGGCTCAGGACCCTGGCGGCTCATGAGGAGCAACTTCTCCGGCATGCACCTTCAGCTACTCCAATACCACTCCAACTACGGTATCAGGTGACTCTTTCTAGTTCATTCAGTTGGGGGCGCCCTTCGAGCAGCATTATCCCCAAGTCGCACGGGCCTCTCCCTCCGACGTGTATCCTTTTGCATCTTTAGCTTACTCTGTTGGGAGCGCCTCTCGGGCTGCATCATCCCCAGGCCGCTCGGGTCCGTCCCAGTGGCATGTATTGTTCTTACATCTATTTGAGCTAACCTGTCTCATTGCTTGAGTCATTTCATGATTATCACCTGCCTGTCCGGTACTTCAATACCATGAACGTTGCACGCCCTTGCAAGCCCGCCCACGACCGCCTCATGATTAAAGACTGGCACGTCGTCTGTGCTCGGGTCCGTCCCTGCAGCGTCGGAAAACCCAAGAGGTTGAGCTCTGGCTCGCGGGCCCACTCCCGTGTACGTCACCTCCCATGGACCTCGGTGCCTTGTTCTCGCATGAGCTAATCGCGGACGCACAAGCCAGGGCGTGTGACCCGGTGCCTCGCCACCACCGGAGCCGCGCGCCGGTTGTCTTTCTTTAGGATTCTTTGCATGAGAAGGCTAGGCACGACATCTGTGCTCGGGTCCGTCCCTGCAGCATCGATAAACCCAACGACTGAGCTCTGTCTGGCGGGTCGGCCCCGTTCACGTCACCTCCTGGGGTCGTTGGTGTTTGGCTTCCTCATGTAATCACCTCAGGAGATTCATCTGGTGCAGGTTGCCTAACCACCTTGCAGGATCTCAACAGCTATCAAGAATCAAGACCAGGCACAACCCGCCTTTGAGGTAGGGCCTCGTGAGTCCCGCGCTAGCTCACGAGTGCCCAGACACACCTCGTCTAGCCCTGCCGTGCAAGCCACGTGTCAGGGCGGGGCTGTACATGCCCCGGGGGCTCCACTCAGAGGGAGCCCTCACCCACGCACCAGCGGAAGCACCATGCTCCGCGCTAGCAGTCAACACGGTCAAGGAGCGGCTATGCCCGTGAAAGTGCAGAAGCGCTATGCTCCGCACTGGTGATAAACAACTAAGGGCAGCCCCATGGCCGCATCAACCTCAGGGAGCCACCGGCTCAGTGTCCAGCCTCACCGCAACGCTTTCCCTCAGGAGAGTCACACAAGGGGGCTGGGCACGGGGGCTATGCTCAGGTCATGCTTAGCGTACGCCGCCCTGCCAGGTCCCCCGGACTTGGTCATCACGTGCCCCTCCCGAGCGGAACCTCGGCGAGGATAGGTATGAAGGTTTGTTTGTGCGTTAAGGGGGACTCCTGAGCATTGCGACTCAGGAGCCAAACTGGCCACGTAGCCCCTCACCCCTTGGTCCTGTCCTGGTGATCCGAATGGTCCAACGGCGGCTGAGGTATGCGCGGGGTTGGGCTCTGCCGACGTAGAACACTAAGGCCTACTTTCGCATCTCCTTCTCGCAAGCCGTTTGCGCATCAAGGGGGACCCCCGAGCATCGCGACTCAGGAGCCTAACTGGCCACGTAGCCCCTCACCCCTTGGTCCCGTCCTGGTGATCCGGACGGTCCAACAGCGGCTGAGGTATGCACGGGGTTGGGCCTTGCCGACGTAGAACATCAAGCAAACGGGAAGGAGGTCGCGGAATCTTAACAAGATATTACAAAACATATTGTTCCTTAAACACCAAACAGAAGTTTTAACGCCTCCACGAGGCACATCGCATGTCGCTGGAAAGTAAAGCAGGAAGGAGCACCGTCGTTCACCAGTGAGCCTCCTCTTCAGCCTTGGGCGCCGTCGTCAGGAAGCACCCGCTCGTCGGCAGCGTTGCCGTCATCCGTGTCGTCGGCCTTGGTCGAGGGATCGGCGGCACCATCAGCTGGAGGCGCGGGGTCGCTGGCAAGGAACTTCTTCAACAAGGCCTCCACCTGGCCCTTCACGGCTCGAGCAGGACACCAAGGTCGGCGTTGGGGTCACGGGGGTGAAGGTGGCTGAGGACGCGTGTTAGGGCCGATGAGGAAAGCGCGCGCGCTTCCCCCTCCATCATGGGGCCGATTCCGTCGACTACGTCCTCGAGCGCCGTGACGAGCTGAGGAAGTAGTTGGGCGGGGCCGTCGTCATCAGTCACCAAAGGCTTCTCCAAGCCCTTCTCGTAGAGTCCCCGCAGCGCCTTGCGGGATCTCTCCTCGAGAGACTTGAAGGCCTCGCGATCCTCAGCAAGAACTTTCGCCTTAATTTCCAGTTGGGCCTTCTCCACTTCCACCTCCTTCTCCAGCTTCTGCAGGCGGTCGTGTTCCGCGGCCTGCGCCTGCGCCAGCTGCTCCAGCTCAGCATCACGGCCGGCCACCACTTCTTCTTGAGCCTTCGGCTTCTCCTCACGCGCCTCGAGCTGGCGAGCCGTGGCAGCCCGTTCCTTGCGCAGGTTCTCCAGCTCAACCTCCGCTACCTAGTAGCGCTCCTTGGCGGCATCGGCATCCTTCAGCGCCACCTCACGGACGGCCGCGGCCTGCTTGTCCTCCTCGAAAGTTGCCATGGCCTGGCCCAGCACCGCCCTGACAGACTCGTCGGAGTACAGCCAACCTAAGATCAGCTCATGGCGCTCCGCCACCAGGCAACGGTCAGCGCCTTGAAGGTCATCCCGAAGTCGTGTCAGTGCAGAAAGATCCTCCTCCAGGGCGTCCAGCGAAGCAGAAGGATCGCGAGCCAACAGTGCGACAGGAGGAGGAGGCAGCATCGTCGCCAAGATCTGCGAGTTGATGGCAGTGGAAAAAGAAGCCAGGAGCTCCTGAGCCTGTGGGACCTCAGCCGGTGAGCTGAGAGCGGGCGCCTCCGGAGCCGGCTTGGCTGTGGAGGTCGCCTTCTCCTATGGTCAGTCCACCGGGCCTCCCGAGGATGACCGGGCCGGAGAGGCGCGGGGGCTATTGCCTCCCTTCTGCACCAGAGGAGGAGCGGCCAGGCCAGGCTGTGGGGTCCTCGAGGGTACGGCTGTTCCCTCTCTCTTCTTCTTCACCGCCCACGTTGGCCTGGCGGTGCAAGAGAAGAACGCTAGGAAGCAGCGACAGAAGTAGGAGCAAGAACAAAATCAGGACAAGGTGCTTACTGGTCCACGGCGGCGTAGTCCCGAGGCCTCTTCAGAAGCACGGAGCCCGGAGGCCTCGCAGCTTGGGGTGCCGGCACGAAAGTCCCAGGAGGGGACGAGGCCGCGGCCACCGGCCCTGTGGCAGCACCGGTCAACGTCAGAACAGGGGCGCCACCTCGGGAGACCAGCGCCGACCTGCTCTTCATTGGGACCCCGCCCGACGACTTCTTCAGGGGGGTGCCCCTAGACCTCGTAGTGACTCCGGCGGGGGCCTGGGACTCCCTCACCGGATGGTCGCCGGCCTCTTCATCGTCGGGAAGGGCGCGGAGGAGGTCCCTTGTGTTGGAAATATGCCCTAGAGGCAATAATAAAATGGTTATTATTGTATTTCCTTGTTCATGATAATTGTCTATTGTTCATGCTATAATTGTATTAACTGGAAACCGTAATACATGTGTGAATACATAGACCACAACATGTCCCTAGTAAGCCTCTAGTTGACTAGCTCGTTGATCAATAGATGGTTATGGTTTCCTGACCATGGACATTGGATGTCATTGATAACGGGATCACATCATTAGGAGAATGATGTGATGGACAAGACCCAATCCTAAGCATAGCACAAGATCGTGTAGTTCGTTTGCTAAGAGATTTTCTAATGTCAAGTATTGTTTCCTTAGACCATGAGATTGTGCAACTCCCGGATACCGTAGGAATGCTTTGGGTGTACCAAACGTCACAACGTAACTGGGTGGCTATAAAGGTGCACTACAGGTATCTCCGAAAGTGTCTGTTGGGTTGGCACGAATCGAGACTGGGATTTGTCATCCGTATGATGGAGAGGTATCTCTGGGCCCACTCGGTAATGCATCATCATAATGAGCTCAATGTGACTAAGGAGTTAGCCACGGGATCATGCGTTACGGAACGAGTAAAGAGACTTGCCGGTAACAAGATTGAACGAGGTATTGGGATACCGATGATCGACTCTCGGGCAAGTAACATACCGATAGACAAAGGGAACTGTATACGGGATTGACTGAATCCTCGACATCGTGGTTCATCCGATGAGATCATCGTGGAACATGTGGGAGTCAATACGGGTATCCAGATCCCGCTATTGGTTATTGGCCGGAGAGGTGTCTCGGTCATGTCTGCATGGTTCCCGAACCCGTAGGGTCTACACACTTAAGGTTCGGTGATGCTAGAGTTGTTATGGGAAATAGTATGTGGTTACCGAAGGTTGTTTGGATTCCCGGATGAGATCCCGGACATTACGAGGAGTTTCGAAATGGTCCGGCGGTGAAGATCGATATATTGGACGAAGGGAATTGGAGTCCGGAAGTGTTCCGGGGGTACCAGGCTATGGCCAGCATGACCGAAAGGTGTTTCGGGAGCCCCGGCAAGTGTTGGAGGGCCTCATGGGCCAAAGGGGAAGGGGCAAACCAGCCCACTAAGGGGTGGTGCGCCCCCCACACCCTTTCCCACGTTACTTGGGGAGGTGGGGCGCCTCCACCTGGCTTGGGAGGCAAGCCTCCACCTGCTTGGCTTGGGGGGCAAGTCTCCCTACGATTTTCCCTAGGGAGATCCAATCTGCTTGGCCGCCGCCCCCTAGGGGAAACCCTAGGGCGCCTCCCCCTCTCCCCTTGCCCCTATATATAGTGGAGGAGTGGGAGGGCAGCCGTACCTCTTCCCTGGCGCAGCCCTCCCTCCTCATACACCTCCTCCTCCTCCTCCGTAGTGCTTAGCAAAGCTCTGCCGGAGAACCACGAGCTCCATTGCCACCACGCCGTCGTGCTGCTGGAGTTCTCGCTCAACTTCTCCTCTCCCCTTGCTGGATAAAGAAGGAGGAGACGTCCCCGGGCTGTACGTGTGTTGAACGCGGAGGCGCCGTCCGTTCGGCGCTAGATCGGATCTTCCGCGATTTGAATCACCGCGAGTACGACTCCATCAACCGCGTTCCTGTAACGCTTCCGCTTAGCGATCTTCAAGGGTATGAAGATGCACTCCCTCTCTCTCGTTGCTAGCATCTCCTAGATTGGTCTTGGTGACACGTAGGAAAATTTTAAATTATTGCTACGTTACCCAACAGTGGTATCAGAGCCAGGTTTATGCATAGATTCTATGCACGAGTAGAACACAAAGTAGTTGTGGGCGATGATTTGTTCAATTTTCTTGCTGTTACTAGTCTTATCTTGATTCGGCGGCATTGTGGGATGAAGCGGCCCGGACCGACCTTACACGTACTCTTACGTGAGACAGGTTCCACCGACTGACATGCACTTGATGCATAAGGTGGCTAGCGGGTGTCTGTCTCTCCCACTTTAGTCAGATCGGATTCGATGAAGAGGGTCCTTATGAAGGGTAAATAGCAATTGGCATATCACCGCTGTGGCTTTTGCGTACGTAAGAAACTTTCTTGCTAGAAACCCATAGCAGCCACGTAAAACATGCAACAACAATTAGAGGACGTCTAACTTGTTTTTGCAGGGTATGCTATGTGATGTGATATGGCCAAAAGGATGTGATGAATTATATATATGTGATGTATGAGACTGATCATGTTCTTGTAATAGGAATCACGACTTACATGTCGATGATTATGACAACCGGCAGGAGCCATAGGAGTTGTCTTAATTTATTGTATGACCTGCGTGTCAATGAAAAATGCCATGTAATTACTTTACTTTATTGCTAACCGTTAGCCATAGTAGTAGAAGTAATAGTTGGCGAGACAACTTCATGAAGACACGATGATGGAGATCATGATGATGGAGATCATGGTGTCATGCTGGTGACGAAGGTGATCATGCCGCGCCTCGAAGATGGAGATCAAAAGGCGCAAGATGATATTGGCCATATCATGTCACTTTATGATTTACATGTGATATTTGTCATGTTTACATCTTATTTGCTTAGAACGACGGTAGCATAAATAAGATGATCCCTCACTAAAATTTCAAGAGATGTGTTCCCCCTAACTGTGCACCGTTGCGAAGGTTCGTTGTTTCGAAGCACCACGTGATGATCGGGTGTGATAGATTCTAACGTTCGCATACAACGGGTGTAAGCCAGATTTACACATGCGAAACACTTAGGTTGACTTGACGAGCCTAGCATGTACAGACATGGCCTCGGAACACAAGAGACCGAAAGGTCGAACATGAGTCGCATAGTAGATACGATCAATATGGAGATGTTCACCGATGATGACTAGTCTGTCTCACATGATGATCGGACACGGCCTAGTTGACTCGGATCATGTATCACTTAGATGACTAGAGGGATGTCTATCTGAGTGGGAGTTCATTAAAAATTTGATTAGATGAACTTAATTATCATGAACATAGTCAAAAGGTCTTTGCAAATTATGTCGTAGCTTACGCTTTAGTTCTACTAAGATATGTTCCTAGAGAAAATTTAGTTGAAAGTTGATAGTAGCAATTATGCGGACTGGGTCCGTAAACTGAGGATTGTCCTCATTGCTGCATAGAAGGCTTATGTCCTTAATGCACCGCTCGGTGTGCTGAACCTCGAGCGTCGTTTGTGGATGTTGCGAACATCTGACATACACGTTTTGATGACTACGTGATAGTTCAGTGCGTAATGTTAAAACGGTATAGAATTGAGGCACCGAAGACGTTTTTGAAACGTCGCAGAACATGTGAGAAGTTCCAAAGACTGAAATTGGGATTTCAGACTAGTGCCCACGTCAAGAGGTATGAGACCTCTGACAAGTTTCTTAAGCCTGCAAACTAAGGGAGAAAATCTCAATCGTTGAGCATGTGCTCAGATTGTCTAAGTACTACAATCGCTTGAATCGAGTGGGAGTTAATCTTCCAGATGAGATAGTGATGGTTCTCCATAGTCACTGCCACCAAGCTATTAGAGCTTCGTGATGAACTATAACATATCAGGGATAGACATGATGATCCTTGAGCAACTCGCGATGTTTGACACCGCGAAAGTAGAAATCAAGTAGGAGCATCAATTGTTGATGGTTAGTGAAACCACTAGTTTCAAGAAGGGCACGGGCAACAAGGGATACTTCATGAAATGGCAAATCAGTTGCAGCTCTAGTGAAGAAAGCCAAGGTTGAACCCAAACCCGAGACTAAGTGCTTCTGAGATGAGGGGAACAGTCACTGAAGCAGAACTACCCTAGATACTTCGTAGATGAGAAGGCTGGTAAGGTCGACAGAAGTATATTGGATATACATTATATTAATGTGTACTTTACTAGTACTCCTAGTAGCACCAGGGTATTACATACCGGCTCGGTTGCTAAGTGTTAGTAACTCGAAATAAAAGCTGCGGAATAAACGGAGACTAGCTAAAAGTGAAATGATGATATGTGTTGGAAGTGTTTCCAAGGTTGATGTGATCAAGCATCGCATGCTCCCTCTACCATCGAGATTGGTGTTAAACCTAAATAATTGTTATTTGGTGTTTACGTTGAGCATAGACATGATTGGATTATGTTGTTCATTTAAGAAGAATAATGGTTACTCTTTTTATTTGAATAATACCTTCAATGGTCTTGCACCTAAAATAAATGGTTTATTGAATCTCGATCGTAGTGATACACATGTTCATGCCAAAAGATATAAGATAGTAATGATAGTACCACATACTTGTGGCACTGCTATTAGAGTCATATTAGGATAAAACGCATGAAGAAGCTCCATGTTGATGGATCTTTGGACTCACTCATTTTTGAAAAGATTGAGACATGCGAACCATGTCTATTGGTATATATGCATGAAGAAACTCCATACAGATGGATCATTTGGACTCACTTGATTTTGAATCACTTGAGACATGCAAATCATACCACATGGGCAAGATGACCGAAAGGCCTCGTTTTCAGTGAGATGGAACAAGAGAGCAACTTGTTGGAGGTAATACATTTTGATGTGTGCAGTCCAATGAGTGTCGAGGTAGGCAGCGGATATCGTTATGTTCTTACTTCACAGATGATTTGAGTAGATGCTGAGTATATTTACTTGATGAAACACAAGTCTGAATTATTGAAAGTTCAAGTAATTTCAGAGTGAAGTTGAAGATCATCGTGACAAGAGGATAAAAATGTCTATGATATGATCATAGAGATGAATATCTGAGTTGCGAGTTTGGCACACAATTAAGAAATTGTGGAAATTGTTTCACGACTAATACCGCCTGGAACACTATAGTGTGATGGTGTGTCGGAACATCATAACTACACCCTATTGGATATAGTGCATACCATGATGTCTCTTATCGAATTACGCTATCGTTTATGGGTTAGGCATTAGAGACAACCTCATTCACTTTAAATAGGGCACCACACAATTCCATTGAGACGACACCGTATGAACTATGGTTTAGAGAAACCTAAGCTGTCGTTTCTTAAAAGTTTGGGGCTGCGACGCTTATGTGGAAAAGTTTCAGGCTGATAAGCTCGAACCCAAAGTGGATAAATGCATCTTCATAAAATACCCAAAACAGTTGGGTATACCTCCTATTTCAGATCCGGAAGCAAAGTGATTGTTTCTAGAAACAGGTCCTTTCTCGAGGAAAAGTTTCTCTCAAAAGAATTGAGTGGGAGGATGGTGGAGACTTGATGAGTTATTGAACCATGACTTCAACTAGTGTGTAGCAGGGCACAGGAAGTTGTTCCTGTGGCACCTACACCAATTTAAGTGGAAGCTTATGATAGTGATCATGAAACTTCGGATCAAGTCACTACCAAACCTCATAGGACGACAAGGATGCATGCTACTTCAGAGTGGTACATAATCCTGTCTTGGAAGTCATGTTGCTAGACAACAATGAACCTACGAGCTATGGAGAAGCGATGATGGGCCCAGATTCCGACGAATGGCTCGAGGCCATAAAATCCGAGAGAGGATCCATGTATAAAAACAAAGTGTAGACTTTGGAAGAACTACTTGATGGTCGTAAGGCTGTTGGGTGCAGATGGATTTTAAAAGAAAGACAGACAATGATGGTAAGTGTCACCATTAAGAAAGCTCGACTTGTTGTTAAGATGTTTTCCGGCAATTTCAAGGAGTTGACTACGATCAGACTTTCTCACTCGTAGCGATGCTAAGAGTCTGTTGGAATTATATTAGCAGTTACTGCATTATTTATGAAATCTCACAGATAGGATTCAGAACATTGTTTCCTCGACGATTTTGTTGAGGAAAGGTTGTATGTGATACAACCAGAAGGTTTTGTCAGTCCTGAAAGATGCTAACAAGTATGCAAAGCTCCAGTAATCCTTCTAAGAATTGGAGTAAGCATCTCCGAGTTGGAATGTACGCTTTGATGAGATGATCAAAGATTTTGGGTTTATACAAAATTTATGAGAAACTTGTATTTCCAAAGAAGTGAGTGGGAGCACTATAGAATTTCTGATGAGTATATGTTGTTGACATATTGTTGATCAGAAATGATGTAGAATTTCTAGAAAACATACAGGGTTATTTGAAAAGTGTTTTTCAATGCAAAACCTGGATTAAGCTACTTGAACATTGAGCATCAAGATCTATAAGGACATATCGAAAACGCTTAATAGTACTTTCAAATGAATGCATACCGTGACAGGATTTTGAAGGAGTTCAAAATAGATCAGCAAAGAAGGAGTTCTTGGCTGTGTTACAAGGTGTGAGTATTGAGTAAGACTCAAGACCTGACCACGGCAGAAGAGAGAGAAAGGACGAAGGTCGTCCCCTATGCTTTAGACGTAGGCTCTACAATATGCTATGCTGTGTACTGCACCTGAAGTGTACCTTGCCACGAGTCAGTCAAGGGGTACAAGAGTGATCCAGGAATGGATCACATGATAGCGGTCAAACTTATCCTTAGTAACTAGTGGACTAAGGAATTTTCTCGATTATGGAGGTGATGAAAGAGTTCGTCGTAAAGGGTTGCGTCGATGCAAACTTTGACACTATCCGGATGACTCTGAGTAGTAAACCGGATTCGTATAGTAGAGCAGTTATTTGGAATAGCTCCAAGTAGCGCATAGTAGTTGCATCTAAAAAATGACATAGAGATTTGTAAAGCACACACGGATCTGAAAGGTTCGGCCCGTTGACTAGTAACCTCTCTCACAAGTGAGATATGAACAAACCCCATGGGTGTTGGATTCATTACAATCACATAGTGATGTGAACTAGATTATTGACTCTAGTGCAAGTGGGAGACTATTGGAAATATGCCCTAGAGGCAATAATAAAATGGTTATTATTGTATTTCCTTGTTCATGATAATTGTCTATTGTTCATGCTATAATTGTATTAACTGGAAACCGTAATACATGTGTGAATACATAGACCACAACATGTCCCTAGTAAGCCTCTAGTTGACTAGCTCGTTGATCAATAGATGGTTATGGTTTCCTGACCATGGACATTGGATGCCATTGATAACGGGATCACATCATTAGGAGAATGATGTGATGGACAAGACCCAATCCTAAGCATAGCACAAGATCGTGTAGTTCGTTTGCTAAGAGCTTTTCTAATGTCAAGTATCGTTTCCTTAGACCATGAGATTGTGCAACTCCCGGATACCGTAGGAATGCTTTAGGTGTACCAAACGTCACAACGTAACTGGGTGGCTATAAAGGTGCACTACAGGTATCTCCGAAAGTGTCTGTTGGGTTGGCACGAATCGAGACTGGGATTTGTCACTCCGTATGATGGAGAGGTATCTCTGGGCCCACTCGGTAATGCATCATCATAATGACCTCAATGTGACTAAGGAGTTAGCCACGGGATCATGCGTTACGGAACAAGTAAAGAGACTTGCCGGTAACAAGATTGAACGAGGTATTGGGATACCGACGATCGACTCTCGGGCAAGTAACATACCGATAGACAAAGGGAATTGTATACGGGATTGACTGAATCCTCGACATCATGGTTCATCCGATGAGATCATCGTGGAACATGTGGGAGTCAATACGGGTATCCAGATCCCGCTATTGGTTATTGGCCGGAGAGGTGTCTCGGTCATGTCTGCATGGTTCCCGAACCCGTAGGGTCTACACACTTAAGGTTCGGTGACGCAAGAGATGTTATGGGAAATAGTATGTGGTTACCGAAGGTTGTTAGGAGTCCCGGATGAGATCCCGGACATCACGAGGAGTTCCGGAATGGTCTGGCGGTGAAGATCGATATATTGGACGAAGGGTATTGGAGTCCGGAAGTGTTCCGGGGGTACCAGGCTATGGCCAGCATGACCGAAAGGTGTTTCGGGAGCCCCGACAAGTGTTGGAGGGCCTCATGGGCCAAAGGGGAAGGGGCAAACCAGCCCACTAAGGGGTGGTGCGCCCCCACACCCTTTCCCACGTTACTTGGGGAGGTGGGGCGCCTCCACCTGGCTTGGGAGGCAAGCCTCCACCTGCTTGGCTTGGGGGGCAAGTCTCCCTAGGATTTTCCCTAGGGAGATCCAATCTGCTTTGCCGCCGCCCCCTAGGGGAAACCCTAGGGCGCCTCCCCCTCTCCCCTTGCCCCTATATATAGTGGAGGGGTGGGAGCGCAGCCGTACCTCTTCCCTGGCGCAGCCCTCCCTCCTCATACACCTCCTCCTCCTCCGTAGTGCTTAGCGAAGCTCTGCCGGAGAACCACGAGCTCCATTGCGACCACGCCGTCGTGCTGCTGGAGTTCTCCCTCAACTTCTCCTCTCCCCTTGCTGGATCAAGGAGGAGGAGACGTACCCGGGCTGTACGTGTGTTGAACGCGGAGGCGCCGTCCGTTCGGCGCTAGATCGGATGTTCCGCGATTTGAATTGCCGCGAGTACGACTTCATCAACCGCGTTCTTGTAACGCTTCCGCTTAGCGATCTTCAAGGGTATGAAGATGCACTCCCTCTCTCTCGTTGCTAGCATCTCCTAGATTTGTCTTGGTGACACGTAGGAAAATTTTGAATTATTGCTACGTTACCCAACACCCTGCGAGGGGAGAAGTCTCCCCCTCCCCCTCTAGGGTTGCCTCCGAGTCGGGCCTCTCCTCCTCGCCGGAATCGCTAGAAGACACTAGTACTGGGGCCACCACCTCCGTGGCCTCGAAAGGCGCTGGCGGCACAAGCCCACGCCCATCAAAGACAGGAATGGCGGCGGCCACCTTCGCCCCATCTGGGCAGCGGTACAGAGGAAGATGGGAGTCTGGTGGGTACCCCAGATCGTCCCCGACCAGGAGACGGATGGTCGTGCCCAGCTCCTCTTCGGACAAGGCATCCCGGCACAGACGAAGGTCGTCCCCCTCGTCCCCAAGCCTCGACAGGGGGCACGAGCGCGCATGGAGTGGGGCTACGCGCTGCGCCAGGAACTCATTCACGAGCATGGCCCCCATCAGCTTCTCCGCCCTTGGGTCGTTAGGCTTCAGGTCGGCGGTCATCTTCTCCAGCACCTGCTTCGTCCGGGGGTCGGTGAGCTTCACGCGGAGCCACCTGTCATGAGGTGAGGGCATCTCCGTCGGCAGCACCAACCGAGGGTGGGCGCAATTGGCGTCCATCAGGACCCACTTGCTCCTGAAGCCCTCAGCCTTCTTCCTGGCCTTCGAGATCGCATTGGTCCCGTTAGCCACGACGAAGTTGGCGCACCCCGAGCAATGGCCCTCCTTGAGCCGGAGGTAGAAGAAGTGGCGAAGCAATGCCACGGACGGCATCATCCCCACAAATGCCTCACAATAAAAGGCGAAAATCGACAGGAGAAGAATGGAACTGGGATGGAGATGAAGGGCATGCAGCTTGTAGTGGCTGAGGACGACGAAGAAGAAGTCGGAGAAAGGGGGGACCAGTCCCGTGACGACGCTATTCATGAAGAAGGGGTAGAAAGTACTGCCAGAGGGCTCTGCCTCGGCGGAGCCAGCCCGGAGCGTGGTCTTTCCCCCCTGTTGGTGCCGTCCGCTGTCATCAGGAGCGTGGCGGCGAGATTCTTCTCCGAGACGCTAGGCGCGCTCAAGGCTGGTTCATACCAGGAAGGCGAGTTCACGGCCTTCGCCTTGTTGGACGCCATTGGCTGCGGGCTCGGAGAGGGGTTCGTGTGGATCTGGAGTCTCTCGGGGTGAGAAGGAGAAAGGGGATCTGGAGCAAGGCGAAGGAAGGCAGTGAAGGCTTTGCAACGCGAACCAGCCTTTTGTCAGGTGAGGACGGTTACTGAGGTAGCATGGGGAAGCGGAGACGCCCACGTCCTGTCACTCGCCACGCGTCAATCAAGGCCGCAGGTGGTTGGGGCCCGCGGTTGTCCGCACTTGCCCTTTGGCTTTGCCTCGAAGCCAAGTCCGAGCGCGCCTTGGGCCTGGGGGCTACTGTCGGCGTCCTGGGAACGGGGGTACCCAGACTTGCCTGCCTGCGGCCCAGGGCGTGGCTCCACCAACGGCCTGGTACGGCCCACCTTCAGCAGCAACCACTCAAGACCCTCGCGAGGGGCCAAGCCTCGCAAGGCGGACGACACCAAGACCTCCTCAGGGTCGGCCTCGCTAGGCTGGCTCCTGAGGAGCGGAGATATCTATGCAAGGGGCACCTCGCGAGGTTCATGTGATGTGAGCCATGACGACCAAGGCCAGGCAGGCACTAGTGGGCGCAGGGTACCAATTTCCTCTTTGGTGCTAAAGGGGCAAGCGCAGGCGAGGAGTCTCGAGGCACCAGGCAAAGGTTTCCATATCAGTGCAACAAGACCAATACCAGCAGGACGGTAGGAAGAAGGTCACCGCGGAGCCCACGGCGGCGTCACCACCAGAGCCTTTGGCAGGCGAGGACCACCTTTTGTCAGGATAGCTTGTACTAGTTGTCTCCCTTCAAAATTGGCCCTTGTGGGATCCCTTCCCACCTATCCTTTGGGAAGAGGACCAGGGCCTCTATAAATAGGACTAGCCACCACCGTAGTCAAAGATCGGCTCATCTTGGATCAGATCCACTCCAGCAAGGCCATCTCACCAGCTCATCGAGCTCAAGAACACCTCCCCTCAGGAGGTTGTTCATCCACTGTACTAGTTCATCCTTAGCCCATGAGGCAATCCACCACACCACACTGGAGTAGGGTATTACACCACAACGGTGGCCCGACCAGTATAAACTCTGGTGTCTCTTGTTCCTTGGGTTCGGCGAGCTAGGCCTTGAGATCGTTGCGAGAGCGAGCTAGGAAGAGAGATATCTTCGTGCGCACCCCAGTGTTCGAACCTAAAGGGTTTGCCGGAACCCATAATCCGACAGTGTCCTTTTCAGAGAACATTCAAAGATTCTAAGATATTTAGCTCACACCGCAACTTGCTAAATCTCTTCTCATCCAAGGGCTTTGTGAAGATGTCGGCTAGTTGTTGTTCAGTCTTCACGTGCTCAATACAGATGTCGCCCTTCAACACATGATCTCGAAGAAAATGATGATAATCTGGATGTGCTTTTTCTTCGAGTGATGAACTGGGTTATGAGCAATCTTGATGGCACTATCATTGTCACATTAGAGAGGCACATTCTTCACATTGATGCCGTGGTCCTTGAG